>NW_015660506.1:693909-694183 GCF_001515625.1 Sinocyclocheilus rhinocerous | reverse complement strand
TGTTTAAATGGTGTTATTTGTTCTGTTTGCGTATTTTACATACATTGCAAATAACAAGAAAAAAAAAACAACTTCGTAATGAGTATTTTATATATATAGTTAATTTGCAAAAACCGATAACTCCATTTTTATTTTTTTTCAGAAATCACGTTTTTTTTATTGCGTATTCCAAGCAATATCAATCAAACTGCAGTTCGGTTGTTTTGATTAAAGGAACACCACTATTTTTGAAAATAAATTTTCCAACCAACTCCCCTAGAGTTAAACAGTTGAG
>NW_015660506.1:692867-693331 GCF_001515625.1 Sinocyclocheilus rhinocerous | reverse complement strand
TCTTCTGTAGTTACATCGTGTACTAAGACCGACGGAAAATGAAAAGTTGCGATTTTCTAGGCCGATATGGCTAGGAACTATACTCTCATTCCGGCGTAATAATCAAGGAACTTTGCTGCCGTACCATGAGTGCAGCAGACGCAATGATATTACACAGCGCCTGAAAATAGTCCCCAGCTTGCCTGAAAATAGTCCCCAGCACGCTCCCTGTGCAAGCAGGTGGTCACGTTGGTTATGTTGACGGAAGTTAGCTTATTTTCAGGTGCTGCGTAATATCATTGCGCCTGCTGCACCCATAGTAGGGCAGCAAAGTTCCTTGATTATTACGCCAGAATGAGAGTTCCTAGCCATCTCGGCCTAGAAAATTGCAACTTTTCATTTTCCGTTGGTCTTAGTACACGATGTAACTACAGAAGAGTCAAGTTTTAAATAAGAAAAATATTGAAACTCTTTGGTCATTTTTG
>NW_015660506.1:670141-692667 GCF_001515625.1 Sinocyclocheilus rhinocerous | reverse complement strand
AAGCTACAGCTAAAAGTGCTACCGCCAGACCCAGAGATCGGCTGAATGGATTCGAAAACGGTAAAACTCAACTGTTTAACTCTAGGGAAGTTGGAAAATGAGCCTATTTTCAAAAATAGTGGAGTGTTCCTTTAAGTAATAATAACTTAAACAAATAAAGGTAATTTACAAAATTAAAGTTCATTGAAAGTATGTTTTTTTTTACATATTAAAAGTTTGTTTTATAGCAAAAGCAGATAACTCCACCAGTCATTTTTTTGGCAAAAGCAGATAACTCCACATTTCATGTTTTAGAGTTAAAAAAAAAAAAAACACTGGTTTAATCTTTGTAATCTCCTCAGATGACAGTGTTGATGCCTGACAAACGTTGTTGTTGTTGTGATCATAAACTGTATGGATGTGATTACACAAAATGCATGGAGCTTTTCCCTCACCATTGTAACGCACTGCTTTTGCAAGGTTCCGTGAAAACGTTTCAGCTTTTATTTTCCTTTTTCGCCCTGAAGAAGATATCACAGGTTCATCAAGTTCGTCGAAATTATCCATCCTCGATCACTTTTAGTCAGTTTTGACGAAACTCCTCTCAGCTAGCACGTCTTTTCAAAGTGAAAGTAGTAGCCTTGTCACCTGACCTGAATATAGCGTGCTGATTCGCTAAAATGGACTTATCGGCTTCTGTTCAAAAACAACAAGGGTGCTTGTCTATAGCATAGACTGTCGGCTTCTGCAGTAAAACGTGAACTCGCCATGTCTTGAAAGTGGACAAAACCGGCACGGCAATCAGCTCATTTTTTTTAAAGTGGCCGTTTATTGTTTTTTGCAAATGAACTCCTCATATATACCCAGATAAAGTGAACCCAGGAAAACTAATGGACGATAAATCTGATTGCGTGGGCACTGGGATTTAAAAAACATTTATTATAAAGCACTTTTAATACAAATATAAATTATATATTGACCCATACATACAGTATGTCACAAAAAATTTTATTAAGCGGTGATTAAGCTGATAATAATAATAATAATAATAGTGTATTTTGCATAACAGCTCTAAAATGACATTATCAGTCTTGTTTCTCTTTCTGTTTCAGTCACTATAGTGCTGTAAATGTTTCAGTAAAGTCTTGCACATAAAGCTTGCTAATTAGGCTGCACATTTAAGTAATCATAAACAAATTCTGTCCCTTTTCTAAAAAAACAAAACATGTCTGAACATCTACAAATTACAACTACAGTCTGTATCTTATATTTACTAAGCTTTACTGCTTTGTATTATGCTAACATCTCATGATGCAAATTTCTTCAGTTTATATTTACAGAAAATAGCATATAAGCCTGTGAGATTGTCTTGAGTTACACCACCCCCACCCAGATAAAGTGAACCCAGGAGAACTAATGGACGATAAATCTTATTGCGTGGGCACTGGGATTTTAAAAAATGAAGACAAATGCATTTTTCATGCTGGTGAGGACCCTTCCATTTCTTAAACATTTTCTTCTTGAGTTCATTGTTCTGACCGTGTCCCTTCAACCAAGACTGCAGCCCCACCACAAAATCAGACTGTCTACAGATGGGCTTTAGACACACATCACTCTATAATTCCTTTCTTCCTATGCATGTTTGCAGGAGACAATGCATTTCCTTTGCCCCTGACTGAACGAGACTATAGGCTTTAGTGTATTCAAAACTGAAAATTGCTTTACAGATGTACTATATGAATTTAAACCGATATTGGTAACACTTTACAATAAGGCTGTATTATGTATTATGCAATAGTTAACATGAACTAACAATGAAAAACACATTCACATCATATATTAATCTCGGTTATTGTTATTATCTACATACAGTATATACTACGTACATATTTAACATTTAAATTATAATATTATTTCAAGCATTATAATCTAATGTTAAGCATAAATGATTAAAATTTATGCATTTATAAAATTAATTAATTAAACATAAAACATGTATTATTAGTAGAAGCAATATGAACAAAAAATAATAATAAATATGATTCAATTAACATTTACACCTATATTAATTAATTCTATAAAAAAATGTATTGTTAATTTTCAGTTCATGTTACCTAACACATCAACTAATGTTAATGTATAGAATAATACTGATATCCTTGAATTTGAAGGTGAAGAGAATGACAGCACGAGTCAGTCTGCTTTACTACAGTACTTTCACTTTGCATTGTCTGAAATGATCTCGGTCGTTGGGATGTCATCAGGGCTTTCCCAGTAAGAAAAGGGCTTTCCACCTCAGTTGAAATGTTTTCTCCTGTCTGATATCAAAGGAAGCTTGGCTCATAAGTAACTCGATGTATTTCATCTCACTGTCTGCTAGGTGACGATATTTCGCAGTGTTCCTTCCCCTTGTGTCCTTGGCTGCCTGTGTTGAGTCTGTATTCACACACCCCCTACACAGACTACAGATAAAATGCACTTCACTCTATCTTTTGCACTGACAAAAATCTCACTGAGGAAATGAGCATGGAATCATTTATCGTCTCCACCACCACGCAGGAGCATTACCACTAAATGAGATTAAGCATCGACACTAGAAGGAGAAAAACAACAGTCTGGGCTACGACTGGCACTTTCATAAAAAAGTCATTGAAATGATAAGACGAGGTTCTCATGGTTGGTCAACAAGGCATTGACTGTGAGCCAAAAAAACGTTAAACAAAACATTTTTGCATTACATACTGTATAATAAGCTGCCTATGTATTATAGATTTTAATGTAGAACTGTATTGAAAATGCAGAGAACAAATGGAAAGCAGCAATACATACGTACACACTGAATTGACCAATCCTACAAGCATGGCAAACACAAAGCAGCACACAAAGCTCCATCAAGGCAAGGAATTGACCCATATCAAATAAAATCTGCCTTGTTCCTAAAAAAACAAGCACTGCTGTATTCATGCACCTGCTGCATATTTTAATATTAAATATTATAGATCCATTTTTGTGCATGTATTCACACTAGTGGAAGTAAGAGCGCTTCGTTGCTGAATAGTTCCATATAATACAGTACAAATGCATGACACTGAGGGCAGGGAGGGACATTTCTGACCTTTTATGAATGCCAGGTTGCCACTAGCTTTTGACAGAACATCAAAATACACACATTTAACGAGCATGGAAGATAACTTGCTTATTTGGTCGGCACTATGTTTAAGACATGAACAGATTAAGCTGAATTTCAACCCCTTTGTATGAATGAATGAATGATGCATTTATATAGCGCTTTATTGTGTATTTTTGTACACCCAAAGCGCTGGGGGGTTACATTGAAAGTGTAAACTATTCAAATTTACAGGGAAAATAAAACTTTTTTTGGTGACTGCATATTTCACAGTTCCTAATTGTACTATATGTCACTAAACTATATAATGTAAATATAAAAACATATTTGAACTATTTAAATCTGTTTGTCACTGTAAACGTACTGAAATATAGGACAAATGGACAATAAAAGGCCACGTGATAATTTATAGTTCATCAAAATGCCTCTTCAGCAACAGTAGTCAATGATAATGTAAATACAGAGCACCCACACAAAGACAAGACACATCAAGCTATCATACAACACTAAAATAATGCAATAAACAAACTGAACCTAAAAGGCAACATAAATCACTCTAATTTACATAGTAAAATGCCTCATTCCCCATAAATAAATTATTGGTGAAATATTATTTTTACCAATAAAATATACATAATGCATTGTTAAAATCCATAAATTATATTTCACAAACATTTTTACAAAATTTTACAGTAAAATAACGTATTAGGCCTATATGTATTAAAACGTATGATTTTATCGTGTATTATATTGGTAAGGTAACAGTTCTGTCATCTCAGTATGTTTTCTATAGAATTTTTATATTCTTTTTCGTTAAAATTCCTAACATTTTTAGAACGTAGCTCTTCATTATAATCAGAAGCTTTGAGCGCGAGCGTGCTCTTCAGTCTAATCGACTATAATGCAAGCGTTCTAGTTTTGACGCAACGCTGTCAAACAAGCTGCCGCTGTAATTTACTCATGTTTACTATCTTTCTGCTGTGGTTTGGATCAGGGAGGTGCAGTGAATGAAATGCATTTTACACCAAACCATCTAAAAAGCACTCTTCTAGAGCTGAAAACAGGACATTTGTTCAGATTTTAAAGGGTGTGCTCTGTCATGCATTTATCCAATCGCAGCAGGTTAAATAAAAAGGTTGCGGCTACTTACCGAAAAGGAGTCAAACGACTTTAGTCAAACTTTTTTTTTATCACGGCAGATTTATCCTTGTATGGCAAAAACCGAAGAGAGTCATGTATATCAATAGTGTCCTTTCAGTTGTCTGTAATCATGACACGTCCGAGCTGAATCCCTGTGAACTCAAAGGTTCCTAAAAGGCGGATGAGACGCTCGGCTGCGCCTATCAGAGGTCGAGAGGAGGCTCGTCCCGATGGATCCACACACACACACACACACACACACACCCATCCATACTGTACTAGGTTTTATACTCACTACTTGGAGCCTTGTCTAAAATATCTGGTTATGGAGATAAGTTATAAGCTGTACATTAGATAGCTAATTATATCCACTGTAGCCTATCCATTTTTATCTTACTTTAGGATAAATCCACATTTAATCTGTCAGAAAAACGTTGAATAGATGGTTCTATTTTAAAGCCTTTTTGTGCATAATTGCCGCGTGAATTGACTTATGTGCATCTGGTGCGTAAAAAAATTATGAAAAAATAAAATTAAAATAAAATTTATTTTATTAAATTTATGCTTGGCCATTTGTTGTGATAAACAGGAAAGTGTGTTCAAGCGCCAGCAAAACAGTGTAAAGAAATACTCTTTGTGAGAAGCAGTCAATCAGCAAAAGTTAAAAGCAGCTTGTAAGTGTATTTATTTCTTGTCTCAGTGTTTAATGCAGTTGTCGTTGCTAGGAAACGCTTGTTTTGTTTACTGTGGAGACGTGCTGAAATCGCGTTTGGTCTCGTACTGTATAGCATACCTTGTCAGTGTCGCGCGCTTTGCTTGGCCATTTGTTGTGATAAACAGGAAAGTGTGTCCAGCTGAATTCAATTTGAGTTTTGTTAAACGAATAAAAAAGAAGCTTAGTGAATTGTTTTTAGCTTTATTTTTTTGTTTTCATTTAAATGTTTAGTTTTGAAATGTTGTTGTATGCATTTGTCATTTTTATTTAATTTATTTTATTTTCTTAAATGTGTGTATATATAGTATTTATAGAGTTTTAGCTTTTAGTTTTAATTACTTTTTCTTATCTGTAAGTCGCTTTGGAAAGAAGCGTCTGCTAAATGACTAAAAGTAAAAGTAAAAATGCTATGCATTTATGATGGCCAAAAATGCCGTCTAGAGTTAGGCAGTTCATTAGAGTCTTTTCAGTTGGCCCTCTGCTGGTGATAAAACACAGTAAATGACTGTGAAATGTCAAATCAAACAATTCCTCTCAGTGAACCACAACCAAATAGCTTAATTGTTGACAAAAACAGACTTATAAATGGTTATTATCCAACATTCATATTGCTGACTTTAGTTAAAATAAGAAATAAATCAACAACTAATACAAAATCACATCATTCAAAAGCTAAATATTAAAAAATTAATATGTAGCGACAGCCAAAAATAAATGACTTTCTACTGAATATTAATGGAGACACATAATTTGTGTAAAAAGAAATGGTAGTCTGTCATGGTTTAAAATGTAAAGGACACACTCATAGTAAAAGGCCCCTCACCCATGAGCCAAAAAGTCTTGCAAAATGCATATAAGCACCTAAAACAAATTTTTTTTTTGTTTTCAAATATATGTGACACTTCCAGAGATTCTCACTGGCTATAAATCTAAAACATTAAAAAAATGGCTAAATATTAAATCCAATGTGACCCTGGATCACAAAATCAGTCATAAGGGTAAATTTTTCGAAATTGAGATTTATACATCATCTGAAAGCTGAATAAATAAGCTTTCCATTGATGTTTGGTTTAATCACATCATTCAAAAGCTAAATATTAAAAAATTAATATGTAGCGACAGCCAAAAATAAATTACTTTCTACCGAATATTAATGGAGACACATAATTTGTGTAAAAAGAAATGGTAGTCTGTCATGGTTTAAAATGTAAAGGACACACTCATAGTAAAAGGCCCCTCACCCATGGGCCAAAAAGTCTTGCAAAATGCATATAAGCACCTAAAACAAACATTTTTTTTGTCTTCAAATATATGTGACACTTTCAGAGATTCTCACTGGCTATAAATCTAAAACATTAAAAAAAATGGCTAAATATTAAATCCAATGTGACCCTGGATCACAAAATCAGTCATAAGGGTCAATTTTTCGAAATTTCCATTGATGTTTGGTTTGTTAGGATAGGACAATATTTGGCAGAGATACAACTATTTGAAAATCTGGAATCTGAGGGTGCAAAAAAAATCAAAATATTGAGAAAATCACCTTTAAAGTTGTCCAAATGAAGTCCTTAGCAATGCATATTACTAATCAAAAATTAAGTTTTAACATATTTATGGTAGGAAATTTACAAAATATCTTCATGGAACATGATCTTTACTTAATATCCTAATGAGTTTTGGCATAAAAGGAAAATCGATCATTTTGACCCATACAATATATTTTTGGCTATTGCTACAAATATACATGTGCTACTTAAGACTGGTTTTGTGGCCCAGGGTCACAGATGACCTCAAAATCAGTTTTCACTGATTGTACATAATGACCTTTATGGATCAGGAAAATTTAGTGGCAAACAAGTGATCAGGAAAATTTTCGAAATTGAGGTTTATACATCATCTGAAAGCTGAATAAATAGCTTTCCATTGATGTATGGTTTGTTAGGATAGGACAATATTTGGCCGAGATACAACTATTTGAAAATCTGGAATCTGAGGGTGCAAAAAAAATCAAAATATTGAGAAAATCACCTTTAAAGTTGTCCAAATGAAGTCCTTAGCAATGCATATTACTAATCAAAAATTAAGTTTTAACATATTTATGGTAGGAAATTTACAAAATATCTTCATGGAACATGATCTTGATTCTTTACTTGATATCCTAATGAGTTTTGGCATAAAAGGAAAATCGATCATTTTGACCCATACAATATATTTTTGGCTATTGCTACAAATATACATGTGCTACTTAAGACTGGTTTTGTGGCCCAGGGTCACAGATGACCTCAAAATCTTCACTTCACAAGACTTCAATTTTCACTGATTGTACATAATGACCTTTATGGATCAGGAAAATTCAGTGGCAAACAAGTGATCAGGAAAATGCTTTGCATTTGGTTTTGGTTTGTTGCTATTTAGTGTTTTGGGAGAAACACTAAATAAATAGGCCTTTTACCCCGGAGGAAAAGTAAATCTAGGTTGATATACCAGATCTGTGACCAGATTATTCACATTTACAACGTCTTACTTTTAACAAGCGTATCAGGATCAGGTTCGGAGCACCTTGAGTTATTGTCTTTGTCGGCGTCCAAGTTGGTATCTAGGCACGTAAATCTGCAAGTAAACATTACTTGTGAGGATGAGTTAAAAGCTATGCGGGGGGTGACCCGTAAAGCGGGCAGCATCACAGACCCCCCTGTCACCGCTGTGCTATTGAGCAAGGCCCTAAACCCCAGGTAGCTTCAAGAGGACTGTCTCTGTAATTAGTGCTCAGTGAATCACTTTGATTATAAGCGTCAACCTCACACATTATATCATGTATGCATGCTGTAAAAATGCCTTGCTTAACTTGATATTAACTAACTGTGTGCTAAACCTCCAAATATTATATGCACTGATGTCATGAATGGGTTGTAAAATGCTCTATGCCACAAAAATCCAAAATGTTTGCCCAAGGCAACAATTACCAACTTAAAGACAGAGAGCCTGATGAAATGTGACATGTGGATGAGCAATGAAGATATACAGTATGGCATGCAGAAGTCAGTAAAACAATGAAACAAGTTGTTGACTCTTATAGGTAATTTTCTCAATACATAATTTTGAATAACTGATAACGAATTATACTTGAAAATAATTGTCAATATTTTATTTTAAATAATATACAATTTAAATAACTTAAAAATAAATAATAGTAAAATAAATTAAATAGAGCAACTGGCTCTTTTCCCATGTGTAGCCTGCAAAATATTGACAATTAAATAAGTAATTAAAAATTTGGTGTTTTGAAGACAACTGGCTTTCTCTGGAAAAGCTCTGGGGCCCTAAAAACATTAACTTTAAGAGTAAATAAATCAATCATAGCTACTTAAAAGCCTGTGTCTAAAGATCAACTTCAAAGCAAAGAATCTTTGCACAGGATGAGAGTTTGATTTGTAGTGAGTGGATTTCAACAGCGGTGAGGGAAGTGCTGTTTTAGGGAAGTGCAGAGAGATTGATGGCAGGAGTAGATCATGAGGTGAGATCAGCCATGTAAATACAGTGTTTTCATGTGGTTTACTCACTGTACAGCTCCCATTTTGAATGCAAGTACCATAGAACACAATACAAAAATCTTGCTTGATAATAATTGAATTAGATGTCCAGAGATTGCTCGATAATAATAAAAAAATATTCTCTCACTCGCATTTTTCATTTTTCTCTCAGGCTTCTGTAAAAGAATAACATATTCATCTCCGTACACGAATTTCCTGTCTGACAGGCTGAGATAGTGTCAGGAATGGATATCACAAGAATGGACTGACAGGATGAAGAAAAGAGCATCAGAACCATGTACAAATTTTGTGCATGACTGGATTCCGCTTGAAGTTTAAATCTAAAATCAGCCATTCAACCATAATTACAACCTCCTCCTGCGGGGTCGGATTTCATGTAATGGAGGTGCAGTGTCTCACTGGTATGCAAAGCCACGAGATAAGGATAATTTTACTACAGGTTGAAATGAACAGTGAATAGCAGAGAAAGAGGAGTTCACAAAGACACTAGAGAAACAGAATGAAGGCAAATAGTTCAGTCACAATTCTTTGCATGCTTTTGGCATCATAATGTATATTGACAAAAAAAATTATATATATATATATACAGGTATATTGCTTGCATGAGGGGCATCATATTGGAGAAAACGGAATCAATATATACTGTTTGTGTTCTGTAATGCACATTGCATACAAAATCTGACTTCTTCTTTAGACAAACACAATGGTGTCTATGCACCTCATTTTGGAATGCCAAAGTAAGCTATTTTCTGTGAAGATGCAGTAATCAGTAGCAAACTATAGTAGTCTGTTTATGATTTCAATAATATATTAAAATAATATGATACCAAATACCAGTTTGCAAAATCAAGCAGCCTAACAGACTGTTTTTCTACAGCTAAAATAACTGGAAGGAGATGACACCGGAAGCTTCACACATTCAACTTACAAATGGCCTCATCTGCTCGAATAGCCTCATACGAATGGCCTCATACTTTAAAAATAAGGTGGATAATCTCTTTATGGCAGCTGTGACAATTTTAAACGGTAAGAGAATTAAATGAATGTGTGGTATTATGTGAGGCCCTGCTCTAGGGAAAAGGTTTGAGACTGTATTATGTTGATACTCTCTTTAGTAAGACCACATAAATAATTCTAGGATCCGCTCTAGAACTTCAACATTCCACAAGCTCGTCTGAAAAAAGAGCTGCTATAAACACCAAGGAGAAGGTAACAAACAGATTAAACTACCATTGTCACTTCTGCCTCAGGGCTGTACAGCTGCAAACCAACACCAGCAGTCATTACAGGCCTGCACGCTCTCTGAGGAACATCTCAGTTCGTTGCCTTGAGAATTTTTCATACCTGAAAATTTGCCCATGTGCCAAGTCAAAAACACATTGCTGAACTGACTATTACTCATCACACCCATGATATGCTTTTTTTTTCCCCCAGAGGGGAATAACACCTGGCATGTCCTCTTACCTGTCACCAGGCGTCTAGTTGAGTTGGTTGGCATGCGAGAGGCACATAATCATCTCAAACGGAATGAACAGGTTGGCTTTGATGATATGCACTAAAGGGACAGTGATGAAGGCATGACTGCCTCCGGCATACTTCAATCATCCATTCTGGTCTCTTCAAGGAGCACCGATTCTTCCTCACAACACGTCAATCATTTCTACAGAACAAGATAAATGCCCATCTGCAAAAGAAAAGTTAGAGAAGAAATGCTGATAGCAATTCTGCATTCCTACTTCTGACTTATGCCACTTCTTTTTATTCTGCTTTCATCTACAGTCATATGTCAAGACATTTGCTTTAGGCGATTTCTGTTGTGCTCAGGTCATATACTCATACATTACACTGTAAATTCGGGTTAACAGGTTAGTTCATCCAAAAATTTTAATTCTGTCATCATTTACTTATGTCACTATGAAACCCACAAGTATTTCATTCATATTTAAAACAAAAATTTGAGACCTTTGTAATATTCAGTACGTTTCTGTCAATGTAATCAATCATGATTTTCAAACTTCAAAAAGTACATAAAATTAAAAGTAATCCATATGAAAAGAGTTGTATAATCCAAGTCTTCCGAAGAGACATAGGGCCAGCTGCTTACAGTCTTAAAAAAGTTAGTCACAATAAGGTTGATTGGCCCAATTTGAATCAGAAAAGTAATACTGATTACCTCGTGGCTAACTGCTAGTTGGTCAAACTAGTTCTAAGACAGTCTTAACATGGTGGCTATCTTTATGAAACTGGCCCATGATCACTTTATATGATGAACAGATTTAAATTTTATTCACATCAAACATTGATCAACAAACATACATAGAGTACATCAAATATATTAAACGAAAGCTCAGCTGTGCTTGCTTGATGCACGAAAACCAACCATTTTTCATTTTCGGAATTTTGGAGAACCAAAATTTAATTGGGTGAACTAACCTTTTAATACATTTTAATGTGGGAGGGAAAATGAGACATTTAGATATGACATTTAGCCAAAGTTAATAGTTACATTTTAATTTTGTTAAAAAGAATTTGTTTGAGATCGAACAATAATTGGTTGTTGAATACCCTATTAAGATTCCATGCAGCAACAATCTGAATCCAAATTCTATTTCTGATCCTTAAACGTTTGGCGAGAGAGGGTCAACAGGGGCCAATGTACTTTCAATCAGCCCCAAGTTATTTGCTTTTCATGTTGAACGGTTTGTTGGCAACGCAGGGGGTGTAAGATCTTCAGACTTCACAGAAACGGCTCTTCACATGTGCTTAAAGATCACCGAGTGAGATACACCTGTTCTCTCCTGTCAGCTGCACGTCAGCATTGTAGCAGAGTTTTGAGTCTCTACTTTTAGACCAGGCTCTAGTATTTGTACAAACTTTCTTAATTTATTCTTTAAGGTTATAGTTTATAATGTGATTTGTTTGTAACTTCATTTTTACTCAGACTTTTTCTTTCTTACATGTTATACTTCTGATTTCATGTTTAAGAATTTCACTGTATTCTGCAGTTTTTATTTAAAAGGTCACAAGCCCCTAATGACCGTCTCAGAATCATAAGCTTCTGCTCTGCAATCCATCAGAAGAGCTTCTCGCTCATTGGTATTTTTATTGTCCAATGACTATGTGGCACTGAGGGTACAGGGCTGTCTTTGAGGTCTGGTTCAACCAGGTTTCAGAGAGGTCACATCCTCATAGTGAACAAAATCCCTCTGGAAACACTGCCGGCTGCCAATTAGTGCAGTGATCTCTGGCCCTGCAGCGGAATGTTAAGCCCGGCTGGCCGTCACAGAGCATATACACAAGCGGACAATGCAGCCGGGTGACTCATTCAGATTACAGGACAGGCCCAATCCAATGATCAAATGCGGCCAGTGCTGTGTTGGGATTACCACAGAAGGGTTGTCCAAAGAGGGTATTTGTTTTCGAAGTACATTTCTGGTTCGTCAAGAGCCCTTGTAGTAGGGAGAGGCTTTTCCCATTGTATCTTTTTTTCACAATTTCATTCTAAACATCTAAAGGCGTAGAGTAGCTGCCAAGCAGTAATGGCCGGATTCTTGAAATATCAGAACTATACTCCCGGATTTATGCCAAACTGATAAAAAACAAAAAACAAAAAGCCAGATACATTATTGAATTAAAAAAGCAGTACAAAGATTAGGAAATCTCCATATTCTTCAGATAAGGTATTATTGATTGCTTTTATTTCATTTGCTGAAGATGTAATCATGTGCACAGTGCAGCCAATCACGAGTCACTTCCTTAACAAGAAGAACAGAATTATTGAAGATGCCTGTGTGAGGAGACATCATCAATCCCCAGACTTCAATGAAACACAAATTTACATGGCGCCACCATAAAAAACGAGCAGGAATGAAGGTTGTTCATTGTTTGAGATTATCAAATGCCATTCAGTAAATGAATGTTGCTTTTGTACACCCTTTATGACATAAGTTTGCAGTCACTCTTATTACCGAACGCATCACTGGATAATCCAATAAATCATTGATTAAATCATGTCAATTTTCTTTTAAATTAATAAGAATATATGCGGGGACTTTGCAGTGAGTCCTAAATGTCTTCCTCTTAAAATGTACGGTGGCATTTTATTGCAGGGAAACTATAGAAAAACATTGTGTTTATTGTATATATTATATAATTACCATCCATCCATCTTTTATTAATGTGTTATGCAGTGGTGTTTACTTTATTTAGAAAATGAATCTTTAAAATAGCTTAGAAAATAATTAAATCCATTGCATGGATTTTTTTTCAGTATTTGTAAAGCCTGATGATCATGTGCTACAATGGAAGCAAGAAAGTCTGTACAAAGGAGCTCACATGATCACTGTCACAAATTTGCATATTGGATTAATGACCTAAAAAATACATTAAAAAATGTAAAACATTTCTTCATTATTTTAAATACGTGGTTTTCTTTTTAAGCCATAACATTATTTAATCCACCCCCCCCCCAAACTAGATTTTAAAAAGATTTCCAATTTGGACTCCACTTTATAATAAAGAATGCTGTTATAGTTTTTTTTTTAATCATGATGTCTTTTGGTTGGCTAACATGCTCACAGTAAAGCATCTGGATGGATCTGCACAGACTGGGTTCTGAATACTAAAGACACAGGCAGTGCAGATGAGAGCAGCAGCACTGATACTGTTTTTCTCAATGGGAGAAAAACGACTCTCCAAAGCCTGAAAGTGACAGACTCCAACTCCACGCCTAATAAAACCAGAACAAAGACAGCCAGCAGCCAGAGCAAACAGCACACACGGCGAGACAGTCAGCGGTGCAGGGACACACACACACACGCATGCACACACACACACACACACGCACGCACGCACACACATTAACTTCATAAGTCAGTGAAGCAGCTACACAGAAACCAAATCTCATTTCCTCTGCAACAATTTTAAAGGAAGAACCATATGTCATGTTTGGTTTAGAGAGAGCGAGAAAAAAACCCCCTCATTATTCCAGACAGCAATGATATTAATGGTCCACAGCTTTGTGTCCCACACTGAGATCCTCTTGGGAATGTTTTTATTGTTCTCCGAGCTCTGAGGGGGAAGTTGCTCTTTTGTGCTGTTCGAGGTTCAGCTCCCTCCTCCAAATTTAAACCTGGGCCGTCTCATGTGAAAAGACAGAAACTGTTCTCAGATCAGCGTGGAATGAATTTTAAAAACGTAGCCCTGCTGCTCACATACAAAAAGCACAGCGGTATGTTATAGATTAAAGAGATGAGAACCTGTTTACACACTCAATCAACCCAATGAAAGTAAACAAGACTATTTATCATAACTCACTTCAACTTTCATGGGAAGGAACACAGCTGCACTGTAAGGTTTTTACATTAACATCTATGAAACAGGTCTAGCAACTGAAACAGTATCTACATAAATTGTAATATATATATAAAAAATGTTTATATTATTTTATTTCATTTTTAGTCTTGATGAAACAAATGAAAGTAGCGACAGATCCTTTCTTCACTATTGTGATGTGCAACCGAGTGAAATGGATTATCGAATAAGAAACGAAAAATGTAGGGTGGGAACTCGGTTCTATCCATCGGTTGTTGATTGGATGGAGGCAGATCGGCTAAATGTGAACTTGCAGTCAAATGTAGGATGGTGGAGCGGTTTATGACATTTTGATTAAAAATGATGAGGTCAAAAAAATTTAAACGAACAGATGAACTGTTCACAAGTTAAAATGCATTTAGAAAACAGATGAATTTTCATTTAATGCCAAATCGTAAGGGAAATATTAGTAGCATAATAAATGAATAGAATATTGATAATAAATAAATAGAATAGAATATTGTGCATGGACACATTATGGTTAGTTAAATATGGTAACATTTTTTATCTCTATTGTTTTTTGGGACAATAAAACATGACAGCATTTGCAATAGTCAAATCAGAATAACTCAAAATATGCTTAATTTGTTAATTCATTTTGTTAATTGCTTTTACGTGATGCAGGTCCATGTTCTTAAAGCAGTGACATTTATGCAGCAGTCAAGATCTCTTTTAGAGACATTTGCACCATTTAGAAAACTAGAGCAACACTTCCCGCGTCCTCTCATTGCTGTGCTCGGCCTGTGTGACAGAATCTGGGACCAGAGCCATAGGACCATCCCACATAGGGACTCTAATGCTCAGTGTGTGAGCCTCAATTTGCTCAGTACAAATCCAGTGAGGCAGCATAAGTTAGTTCCACTGCTTTAGCTGCTAAATTCTATTTTGCTACCCGTCTGTTTCTCTGTCCTATTTAGCACGTCATTAGTAAGCAGTCATCACAAGCGGTACTAGTATTCCATTGACAGACCTTCCTGACACTGCAACTTCCTGTGCACACAGTTCCTCCATCACTAGCCGACAAGCCATCTCTTCACTGAATCCACCAAAGAGTTATGGTTTTGCTGATTGGTCACATTAGTTAGCCCCTGCTGGTATGCCATAACTACACCGTATGGCTGCAAAATGCGTCCTTCTCCACTGACGGACATTCAAACCTCATTTTGTTTTCTGAAAGAATAAAATCATTTGCAAGCAACGTCTAAGTCACAAATATTTCATTATATTATAGTAGATTATGTATCAGTGTCCAACTGTTTTGAAGGAAGACGACAAGCGTGAAATTGACTTATATTAAAGCTCCAGACAGTCACTAGTGAGTGATCTTCTTCTTCTCGTGGCGCATTAACCAATCAGCCAAGCCATGATGTAATTTTTCCTCTGGCTCCAGGCTGATTAGTCACTGATCAGTCGTGAAAACATCTGTGAGCCCATCAGCAAAGATGGCAAATCACATTCTTCTAGTGAATCCTGCAACATCCTGCCAGTGAGATGAATGGGAATCCTAGCTTTCTCCTGCATATTACCGTGGCCTTAATGAAAACATCCATCTGACTGTATTAATACTGCAGTGTGGGTGACGTCTCCTTTGTCTCAATGATTTGTAGAGCTGTTCATCACCGAACACGTTCTTATGATTGAGGATCACAATGGTAACAGTCCCGTGAGAACTGGGACCAGCAGGATCACAGAATCCCAGATCCTGAAAGTGGGTGCTGCTGAGCTGTGGGTTTGTCTTTGGGCAAACACTGCATTACTGTGATTGGTCGGCAGCTCTACGTTGCAAACCATCCCTTCACAGCAAGATATGCACTCCTGCGAGACAGAACCACATTTTGTGAGTGAATAATTTTGATATAAGAGATTATTTTTGTATGTTGACATGTACTCAGAGAGTGGAATATTGTGTGTGTGATACTCACATGATGTGTGTTTTTGTGATGTCTACAGCCAGCTAACTGGCATTCTTCACGCACTGCACATCTTTTGGTAACAAATTTTGTCTTTCCATGATGGTTGAAGTGGTGTATTGTCATGCAGTACTGGGTATCTATAGATGAAGGAACAGGATATTAGGAATTTAAAAGGATATTGCTTTACAGAGTGCCTGAACAATTCAGTCGAAGAATTTTGTTTAAATCTAGAGACAACTGTGAAGATCTGAGAGAGGTGGGTTTGTGTTTAGTAAACTCACTCTGAGGACACCACACATCTTCTGCCCAGCGGTTACAGCTGTAGTTGTCTGAGGCCTGTTCACATGTGAAGCACTTGAAACTCTTGGGGTATGGGGTGGCTGTACAGACATGAACACTGCATTATATTATCGCTATAAAGTCACTAGAAGTTAACAAAATTAATATGAATTAACAAAATTAACTGGAATAAACAAACTCACCTTCTGCAGCAGGCATGATATTGTAGAAGTCAATGCTGTCACTTGTCACAAAATCAACAAAAAGCTGGATGAGAACAGTGACTAAGGCCAGATCTGCTGCCATGTTTAAAACACTGATAGTGACTCCTAAAATAAACAATTGAAGATAAAGTTAAAGTCTCTGAACATTTAACTTCCACTCGTCCTAATATATATTTTGTTATGCACCTCAATATTACAATTATTGGCATGGACTGGGCAAATACACACAGCTTCTAGTGCTTAAACATGATGAACAGGCACCCTTTTCTTCACAGTAGGAAACAAATGTTTATAACTGGGATATGATGAGCTTTTGAAAGGAATAATACAAATATTTTATGTAAATTATGTATGTATAATACGTAGTCTTTTGTTACAAAATCATTTTATATGTAAAAATCTAAGACTGATGGCTACAGCTATAAGATAACCTACCTATTAATTCATATCCATCATAATCTCTTTTAACAGAATAAAGACAAGGCACAAATGCCTGAATAACAGGACAGAATTGTAGGTGATGGATGGATTGACACATTACTTTTTTTAATTACAGCAAAGGCTCATACTCTGAAGAAGTACAACCTATGAATCAATTCTAATCAACCAAATCCTAATCATGCATTATTCAATTTACTGAATGTGCTGGATTCACTAATATGTCCATTTGCATAATAAAGCCCTCTGGTACTTCAGTTGCAAGTACCTATATTTTTTATGCAGGAAACCAAAACCCAGGATAAGGCCTTACAACTGATGACAAGGGACTAAAGTCCCCATCCACGTCTTTCTGATTTCCACCCCATATTTGAAATGTCTTGCACCTGCCCTTGGCATTTTAAGAAGCACTAAGGCATGGTGACCTCAGAGGTTAATGATTAAGGCTGAACACATTCTCTAAAGACATTAACATGCTCTAGTGCTTGTTTCCATCAGTGTTCAATTACACAGCATTGACAATCTCACTGTGTGTGATGGACGTTAGCCTAGTGTGTAACTTATTTCCTGTCTGAATAAACATGAGTGCATCAACGAAACATGCTGTGAGCAAGTTCTTTAAATAGATTCACAATCTGGAAAATAAAGAAGTTTAAATTTCATCTTTCAAATGGCTTAAATGAAGTACTCGGCATCAGTTTAGTACACAGAAATCCACAGGCTCTACTTCATCTCTAGACAGACAGCATATGGTTTAAAAGCAAACAGATGAGTGTCATTAATCTTGTGGCAGTGACAATCTACTCCTGAGGGTCTCTAGCAGAGTAAAGAGAGATCACACGTATATAATGACTAACAACACAACAGAAATCAGCTCCACTGACCCCAGAGGTTTAAACGCACACGGGGGCCTGCAGTCTGAAGCCTTTCAGCTCCTAAAGTAAGTGCTCTTAGGTCACAAACCAGCCAGGGCACATGTAGAGACTTAAAAGCAGTTCATTAAG
This sequence comes from Sinocyclocheilus rhinocerous, assembly GCF_001515625.1. Lineage (NCBI taxonomy): Eukaryota > Metazoa > Chordata > Actinopteri > Cypriniformes > Cyprinidae > Sinocyclocheilus > Sinocyclocheilus rhinocerous. The sequence goes on along the minus strand of NW_015660506.1, from coordinate 674,924 downwards.
AGTGAAGAGCGTAAAATGGTCATTTGCATGCATCTTTATGTTGGCATATTTATGCCTAATATAACACTACACACACATGCACTCATTCTTACATAAACAAAGGTTGCATTCTGAAATATGGTGGGATTTTAGATCAAAACCATAGTCTAGTTAGATATTTAAATGCATTCTTTGAAAGTAAATGTCTTTAAGTGAAATGAAATGAAATGAAATGTGATGTAAATGAGGTCTAGAGGCCAGTGCTGTCTGACTGGTTTAAGAACTTCAGAGGCCTGTTGATTGCTTCAGTCATCTGTGAAGCCACCTGAATAACCAAGACTTTTAACATAGTAACTTCTTCCAAAAAAAAACATCTGCGAGAGCCTATCTTCTAATTAATATTTAGAATTTACAAAAATTGACCGCTTACTAAAAACTCACTTGTTAAAAAGACTAAATTTGCTCGAAAAACAGGACATACTATAAAAGTAGCCTACTTATCCAATACAAATATGAAATAATATAATGCAAAACATACACCTCATTCACACAAAATAATATTTAGACAAAACATACATGAATTTGAAAATCAAACTATACAAAAAACAAAGACTTACCTTTCGTCTGTATGGAAAGCTTATAGGTTTAACATGTCAGGCAGACAGATTCACTGAGTACATGTGCAGAGGCTCCTATCTTGACTGAGACTTTCAAAGGAAAAGGAAAGAGAAAGCTTAGAAGTCATTTTCCGTTTCAGCTCTCTCTCACAACAACAGAAAAAAAAAAACAGACCCCAACCTCCTGACATCCCCCGATTCTGATTGGACAGCAGGTGCATTGTGGGGGCGGAGCCTCTAGCCATTGTCTGAAGTCGACAGTGTGGTGTCAAGCCAGTCTAGCCCATGTAATTAGCATTCACACAAACACACTTAGCACACACCCCATCCCCATAACCTCTGGAACACCCAGAACACAACACTCTGCTAGATTAACTGTACTTTCCTCAATACTCTACATGAGTGAATTGTGCATTGATTTTTGCAAAAGCTGTAGAGATCAATACTTAAATCCACTAAAGTTATGAGGTGCTTGATGGTCTTTGGGGGGTTGCATAGTCAACTGCTTTATTACTGTGAAATCTGTAACAGTGGGATTCAATTTATTCACTCTATTGTAAAAACTATTCTTGAGGATCTTGGTTGACAAACTGAAAAAAAAAATTATATTTTACATGAAAGAAGTCTCTTATGCTCACCAAAGCTGAATTTATTTGATCAAATGTACAGTTAAAAACAGTAATATTGTGAAATATTATTACAATTTAAAAGAACTATTTTTAATTTAATTTGATATATTTTAAATCTTATTTATGGCAAAGATGAATTTTTCAGCAGCCATTACTCCAGTCTTCAGTGTCACTATAAAGTATTAAAAAGTAAAAAGCATTAATTTCCTTTTCACAAAAAAAAACAAAAAAAAACTGATAGCAAACTTTTGAATGCTATTATACACCACCTTAGACCGAAGTTATTTATTATATCATAAATAGAGCTTTTTATTTCAGAACCAAGCATCACCATGTTTAAACCTTCTGCCAAGCACTTGGATGGTGAGGAAAATGAACTGTTGAATTTGAGCCAGGACTGCTAACACATGGAAATAAGCAGTGATTGGCAATTATTTCTGTCCCATTTTTTTCCTCGCCATTGCAGCATTATGCAGGTCATTTAGGCTTTAGGTCCTTAAGGGGAATTTACCTACTGTGATATACTTTGGATGAATTACAAATTAAATGATATCTTTTATGTAATTTAATTAGATTGACTGAATTATATATAGTTTTATCTTTGCAACACAAGTGACAACAATTTGACCTATAACTGTGAGCAGCACCAGTAGTTAGCAGTACAGTATGTGTTATTCCTCTATGGAGAGCTGCCATTGAGAGGTGAGATCGGCAGCAAGTGAAGTGAGGAAAAGACTGCTGAGTGTACAAATCACATCAACACCACAATAACAAGAAATACAGGAGGCTTCATACTGTATGTCACTACTGACTCTCTCATACAATATGCTGCATACAAACTTTTTATGTACTTTGGAAAATATATTATGGCCTTCTGCCAGTCCCCATAAAAAAGCTGCATGTGGAATATCAATGAAATATGATACAGTATTGCTCATATTATATCTTGAGATCTAGCTGTCCCTCACGGCTGTCACACTAAATATACAGCTGTGAAATCTTCAAGTCTTGTGTAAATATCACACCACAGTGAGTTTTAGTGCATCCTTTGAGCTTTATACAAGTCTGATGTTCTGACAGGGTTAGAATTACAGGAATGTTCCCAGACCAACCAGAACTTTTAAAAATCCCTCAAATTAATGGTGGATTATCCTTTGAATATCCAAATAAAACACTGGTGATATTCTCAAATGCATTCCTGAATATTTCACGACTACCTTTTGGCCATAAACAGTTTGGTATTTCCCATTTATTTCCATTATTTGCTTTGAATGGAGATACTGTATGCATTTTCTAATATGACTTTCCTTCAACTGACATGGCATAAATTGTAAAATTACAAGTCATGATAATTTGTTGTTGTTGTCAGAAATAGACTCCATAAGCTCTTAAGAGTCAAATACAGTCACATGATTAACTTGTGTTTTATCCTGTGTTCTTTAGGTCAGGTAAAAGTCAGATTGCGTTCATAATCAAAGGAGATTAAATCTCTTCAAAATATGATTTGCATTAATGCATGATCTTCGCTAGCATTAATGCCAAAACAAGATGTACACTGGGAATACTACATTATATTGCTCTGTCAGCTCTTTTACTGGAAGACATTGCTGACAGATTTACTACTTTGTTTTGAAACTAGCAGATTTCTCTGTGTTTTGACAGAGAAAACCAGAACACATAACGTGCTCTTCTATATGTGTTGATGGTCCCGCCCTTCTCAAGGGCCGGGGGGCTTTTCTGATGGCCTGAGGGCCAGTGGATCTATTTCATTACATTATACAGTGCTCTATTTTTGCTTCTTTGAGGTTACAGTTGAAAAGAAAAAAAGAGGAATCTGAAGAAACTGGGTAGGAAAAAAAAGTGATCTAAAAAGCCAATGTTCAGATGTACCAATCCAGAAATAATTTAGTAGCTTTTTGTCCTATGAACAGCATGATTTAATGCTACTCAGCAACCTTCTCGTAAATGTGATCCTAAGTCTAGCAATTTAAAAACAATTTGTCTGAACACGAAGAGAAAAAAAAGAAGAAAACATTCCCACAGTTCACTTGGAAGCACCTGCATAGGTACGACCCAGATCCTGACCATTCAAGTGAAAAACACTTAAGCCCACATGCCATGTCTCTTGAAATATGACAGAACTGAGAGCTTAGCATGAAATAGAAAAATAAGCTTTAAAGACCTAAACGCCCTGGTTCCAGGACACTTTCATCAAATGAAAGATTTGTGGAATCAAATTTCTGTTGGAATATGGAGAGAAAGTGACATCAAAGACCACCATGTTGCTCAGTACAAAGTAACGCTGGCAGAATTTCAAGTGCGCCACACTCAAGTGTGTGTATATTTACCAAGCTCATGAATCATTACAGCATAGCAACACTGAAAGAACAATACAAACATTCAAATGTTCCAGTTACCTGAGATTTCCTGTTGAGATCCTCAAAAGGGTAAAACACTTCCTCTTTCTCTCTTAAACCATTTTCCCCCTTAAGAAACTGCTGCTAAAAAAAAAAGGAAAAAACTGTGGAGTAACCACACAATTAAATCCATCTATCCAGACTGCTTACTTGACAAACATCTTCATTTCCTCTCTGGACTGAAAGAGTCCAGGAATTTTTCCTACACAATCTCAGCACATTTATATCTCCTTTGTCTTACATTTGTCAGTGACTGGTTAGGTATGTGAGCCCACCTTCACAGGAAGACAGACTGACATAAACACACCAGGTCAAGCATATAAACTCAAGGGGGCTTTGTGTGACTCCTTTTATTGTTCATTTGTGATTGGTGCCTTTCCCACTCATTTATCAATGCTGACCAAGTCAGCACACAGACATGTAGGTTGTAAAACACAAAGGCCCTGAGGACAATACACCACAACTCAGAACAGGGGCTATTAGTACTCTGGTGGACTTTTACAGACATTTTTTAAATGAAAAACTATATGTGCTTCACAGAATTTAGATAATATTTTCATGTAAATTGCTGTATACTGTTTATTCATATTACTACATTTCAGATTTTTTAATTAAAAAAAACTTCTAAAATATTATAAAGTAACTTAAGTAACAATAAATCTAGCTCACAATTACATTAGAACTCAAACAAAATGAAAAAGAAAAAAAAAACAGTTAAACGACCTTCTAAAATACTGAGAAGAAAAGGAAGAAAATGAGCAGATCATGATAATTAAGTTATTGCGGTCTTTATTTGTTATTATCGAATGAGTTATCAGGGAAGGAGGCTATAAAAAGTCTGTTCATTCTGTAAATCTATTACTGACTTGCATAATCTTATCCATCCACAGATAAGCATCAGACTGGCAATTGTTCATTGTTATATAAAAATGTCATGTAAAGATTCCATTATATCCTTTAGGCTATGTCATGTGGATAACGGAGGTGACGTACAGTAATACATTTAGTATAATGCCTTTCTGTTACCCGATCAGGTCTAGTCGTGCCTAAGTGAGATCTGTGTGGAAAATCCCTAAGGTGTGTATTTATGTGTATGTGAAGATGAGGGTCACGGTAAGTTAGGAAAAAAAAAAAAAAAAAA
>NW_015660506.1:666563-669950 GCF_001515625.1 Sinocyclocheilus rhinocerous | reverse complement strand
ATTTATACAACAAAAAAAATATTGCACATCAATAAAAAAAAAAAAAAAAAAAAAAAGCAGCTTGAGGTGGATCATTTTCACTTGTGTCATGGCATTTCATCTGAACTGAGAACAGTAGGGCAGACCAGGACTAGTTATCACATATTTAGTGAATATTCCTCAAGATTTAAGGTTTCATTTTTAAGTCAATTAATTAAGTCAATTTCTGTTTAGGCACATACCTTAATGTCCTGACAACGAAAAGCCACTGAAACGTTGCTGTCTTGGAAAAAAAAAGAAGATACAGATCAGTCACTAAATTGTCATTAAACAACCTATTATAGGCTTTCCAGCTAAATTTGAACAATTAATGAAACAGCAAAAATTTAAATTATATGAAAATACCAAACCATTGTTTTAGCCAAAAATAAATAAATAATAGTGGTCGACCGATATTGTTTTTTTGACAGCCGATGCCGATATCTTGGAAAGCAGGGTGGCCGATATAATTTTATTTATTTTAATTAATATTTAAGAAATCTGAAATCATTTGAAAATGGATTAAAAAATAAATGTGTTAAATTAACATACTTATACTTTAGATGACAAAGTATTTTTCACAAATAAATAAATATTAAAAAAAAAAAACTTAAAAAGTAAACACTGTAACCAACAGATGTTTATTAGTCATTCAAAGATTTGTTTAAATTATATAAATCCGTATTTGCTGAATGCTGACGGCAAACAAGAAAGTATTACAATGTTTGCCTTTCTATTACTAATAGGCCTAATATAAAAGCAATCATTATGATACTTTTTGTATACATTTTAATTACTTTGTTTAACCTGATTATTAGACAGACTTCTATTCATATAGACAGAACTGTTAACGACAACAGTGAAAAAGAGGGAGAATGTGAGCACTGTTTGCTCAGGCGCTGCCGTTCTCAGCGCCGTCAAAATAAAAGTTCCTGTTTGGCCACGAACGCATCGGCCAAACAGGAAAACTTACGGCCGATGCCGAGAATGTGAGCACTGTTTGCTCAGCCGCTGCCGTTCTCAGCGCCGTCAAAATAAAAGTTCCTGTTTGGCCACGAACGCATCGGCCAAACAGGAAAACTTACGGCCGATGCCGATATTTAAAAAATGCCAAATATCGGCCGATATATCGGCCTTGACGATATATCGGTCAACCACTAAACAAATAACTGTAATCAATCAATTTTATACATTTCCAATAGGGCTGTGCGATACTGAAGAAAAATGTGATATGTAGTGGAAATGACATGAATATGGCAGTGGGCAAATGCATAAAGCGCAGCATAATTTGAAATCACGAGTTTAAAGTTTGTCTATCGCGCGTCTCCAGTGAAGCTGAACTCTCCTCCTGTCTGCATTCAATTCGCACGGACCGACCATCACGCAACACCCGATCATGCAGGATAAATGCACACTTCACAAGAACTCACAACTGGATCCGACTTAGTTTGCAAGGTTTGTGAAATTAAATGTTCATTAGTCATTCAAAGATTTGTTTAAATTATATAAATCCGTATTTGCTGAATGCTGACGGCAAACAAGAAAGTATTACAATGTTTGCCTTTCTATTACTAATAGGCCTAATATAAAAGCAATCATTATGATACTTTTTGTATACATTTTAATTACTTTGTTTAACCTGATTATTAGACAGACTTCTATTCATATAGACAGAACTGTTAACGACAACAGTGAAAAAGAGGGAGAATGTGAGCACTGTTTGCTCAGGCGCTGCCGTTCTCAGCGCCGTCAAAATAAAAGTTCCTGTTTGGCCACGAACGCATCGGCCAAACAGGAAAACTTACGGCCGATGCCGATATTTAAAAAATGCCAAATATCGGCCGATATATCGGCCTTGACGATATATCGGTCAACCACTAAACAAATAACTGTAATCAATCAATTTTATACATTTCCAATAGGGCTGTGCGATACTGAAGAAAAATGTGATATGTGATACCTTGTTAAAAAAATGCGATATTCGATATGCGATACGATATTGTTTAAAGTGTGTAAAATCAATTTCAATTATATTTTAAAATATTTAAAAATGAAAATTATATAACCAATTTGTTTCACATTCTTTCTTGGAAAAGAAAGAATCACTACAACTTCTGAAAGTCAAGTCAAGTCAAGTCAAGTTTATTTGTACAGCGCTTTTCACGATACAAATCATTGCAAAGCAACTTTACAGCAAAAGTGACCAGCAGTGTTTTAGCATTACATAAAAAGTAATGTCACAAATCAGAAAATGTAATTTTAACATCAGTGTGAACATACAAACAAAAAAAATTAATAACACTAATTTTATATCACTGTAACTTTGCTTTCCTTACACTTTAAGTACTTCCTTCATATGCCACAGCAAAAACTATAGTCTGAGAAAGTTCAAACATGATTAAAGGTAAGTGAACAGTCAGTAAAAAAAAAGAAAGAAAAAGAAAAAAAAAAGAAATACACAATTTACAAGCATAGATAATATAAATGATACTTTTTGTATACATTTTAATTACTTTGTTTAACCTGATTATTAGACAGACTTCTATTCATATAGACAGAACTGTTAACGACAACAGTGAAAAAGAGGGAGAATGTGAGCACTGTTTGCTCAGGCGCTGCCGTTCTCAGCGCCGTCAAAATAAAAGTTCCTGTTTGGCCACGAACGCATCGGCCAAACAGGAAAACTTACGGCCGATGCCGATATTTAAAAAATGCCAAATATCGGCCGATATATCGGCCTTGACGATATATCGGTCAACCACTAAACAAATAACTGTAATCAATCAATTTTATACATTTCCAATAGGGCTGTGCGATACTGAAGAAAAATGTGATATGTGATACCTTGTTAAAAAAAATAAACAGTAGTATTCAGGTACAGAAATGTAATAATTAAGTGTAAAATAACACTGCATAGTGTTCACTGTATGAATTAAATTTAGATTAATCTTTGTTATAGCCGTTTTGTTGTTTTGTTAACATTAGTGACATATTCAGCAGCACGTATTTATAGGCTGCTGTCCCTTTAAATTCCGACTGCACGGATCCAGTATGATACACATCCAATTTTTTTCTCAGCTGTTTCCATTCATTTAAGACAACCGACTGCGTTTACGAGAATGATCGTCGAGACGGGTACTATTGACATAATTCTGTGTGTATGTGTCTGTTCAAACATGAGGAGATGCGAAAGACGAATCAGCGTCTCTGTCTGTGTGTGTGTGTGTGTGTGCGCGCTTTGCACGTGTGCGGCAGAACTGAAGATACGCTGTGCGAGATGCGGCTTGTGCGCGTGCTTCAGGTGTGAGTCAGACAGCAAGACGAGACGGCAAAGAGTTGTTTTCTGCAACTTATTGCACTTAATAACTC
>NW_015660506.1:655490-663222 GCF_001515625.1 Sinocyclocheilus rhinocerous | reverse complement strand
TATTATTAAAATGATTTAGATATCGCCCGCCCTTGCGATATGCATATTGCGATATTTACATTTGCGATATTTCGATAATTTCGATATATCGTGCAGCCCTAATTTCCAACATTTAAAATGTGGCAACTTGTCCCAAAAACTGATATTTATGAAAAATACGTGTCCTAGTTCATCCGTTCAGTCACAATCTACTGTAAAAATGTCACCAGGATATAGTTCTAGTGAGAACTTCCTCCTAACCTCAACCAGTTTCCTTAAAAAGTAATTAAATACTTTTAACAAATCTATAAACCTCCCATGATTATACAAAACATCAACCTAATACTTAACGTCTTGACTCATATGTAAACAAAGGCAAATTCCCATATAATGAAAGAATATATTTTCAAGGCAAATTTTTAAAATAAACTAATTCAAAGCTTACAATATTCAACATAAACTACTACTCAAACAGTAGTAAAAAACCCTTTTAAATGATCAGAGTAGGGAGCCGCAGCGTTTGGCACCTGCACTGAACCGAAAAAAAAAAGGTTTCAGAAAGGGAAGCTGCATGAACGTCTCCTTTCACAGCAATTTTAAGGGCTCAATGGCCACCCTGGTAAAATTACATGCGTCTCATATTTCACATTAAATTTCTTTGTGGGCCCTTTCCCAAGTATTTATTACTTTTCGGTACGTGACACCTTAAAGCAGCTTAGAAAGTCTTTAAGAAATTCTGAGAATGTGCATTTGGTGTCTCAACCAATTCTAGCTGACCTAGCCCTTCATTAGAGCATTAGGGTCTTTCTAAAGGAATACTCCTAAAAGTCCATCGTGAACTGACAAGCAAATTGCTCTTCAGTCCCAAAGGCTTTTAGACCATTGTGTTTCAGAACTGCCATCTGCTTCCATAATTAGCATAACTACTATTTTAATCTTCACTTTACGAACAATTTAATATCATGCTAACCAGCACATAACAAGTATAGCTTATCTGTACATGCTTACAGAAGCAGAAGTATCCCTTCCCAAGGTTCATATGTTGAGAAAGGAACCCTTGAGTGTCGGCCTCTCTCATTACATGGGGGTGAGAGACCAGGGTCTGTTTAATTGGCCAACTGATTACAGCGCATATGCTCTTTCGTTCCACCGTTCTCCTGCAGACTCTCAGAAGCCTTCCTGTTCTCTGGCCTGCAGGTTCAGAGAGATCAGAGCCCCGCAACAAGGGCTTCCTTTGTGTGCTTCACTGGGCTGGGAAATGGAGATGAGTTTGTCCATTTGCCTCTGAGGCCACAGCGAGGGCTGGATGGGGCCCTGGGAGAAACGTGGGCTCAGGTATCACTAACGGCAGGTGAAGCATATGGCTCTGAACTGATTTCTAACTGGACGAGATCTGGAAAAATCCAGCATGATCATAGTGCTGCGATGTTCTGCAAATGACACTGGAGCCAAGAACGTTCTTAAACTGTAGAACATCTGCACACACACAAAAACTAGATGATTTATGATTAACCTTAAAAAAGCCGTTTCAAAGCGCATTCTCTAATATTAAGGCGTAGCTCTCAGGGATATTGATGGATCCTTAGTAATTTTACATAAATTCTTGCAATTATGTGTCCTGTGAGTTTTTACAGCAGAACATTAAGGAAATATATGAATGCACATACACTTGCTTGATGTACTTGCATAAACATACTTGCTTGACGCATGAGAACAAACCTCATGGTTCTTGTGTGCCAAGCAAGCGTGTTTGAGCTTCCATTAACATATTGATGTACTCTATGTATGTGTGTTGATCAATGTTTATATGTGTGTAAAAAAACGAAATTACATTATGTAGACTTTAAATGGATGGACAAAAATTATGAGAAAATATAAAAGAATATATTTATTTCTATTCCAAAAATGAATGGAAGTCTTATGGATTTGGAACAGCATGATGATGAATTTTTGGGTAAATTATCTAATCACTTATTGTATTCCAAACATTTCTTTATGTTGCACCTTGATTAGTCTAAGGCCAGAGTTTTCAACCAGAGAGACTTTTATTCCAAAAACAAATTTGAAAAATTTGTATAACTTTATATAATGTTCTATTCACTAAATAATTAAAGGGGTCATATGATGCTTTTTAAAAGATCATTATTTTGTGTGTTTGGTGTAACAGAATATGTTGGCATGCTTTAATGTTCAAAAAACACATTATTTTTCAAATACTGTACATTATTGTAGGTCCTCTATGCCCCGCCTCTCTCAAACGCTTCGTTTTCTACAAAGTCCCTCCTTCCGACAAGCGCAGTCTGCTCTGATTGGCCAGCTGACCCAGTGCATTGTGATTGGCCGAAAAACCACAAGCACGCGTCAGAAATGTAACGCCCCTTACCATAATAGCAAGCTTCATCTTTCAAAATGAACATTTTGGCGGCGTTATGCAAATCTTCCCAGATAGTGATGTAGATATGTGGGGGCGTGTTAGAATGAGCCGTTTTAGGGGGGCGTGGCAGAGTCTTAACTTTGATAAAGAATATCTCTTTGTTTGAGACTTTAGTCTTTGCAACTTCAGGGATCTTATCTATGCACAATCAGCTTGTAACACTCCAAAGAGAAAGGAAAACTTGAAATCGCATCATATGACCCCTTTAAAAAACAAAAGGGGGAAAAGGAGCAAAAATGTTGCCAAAAACATGAGCAAAAGAAAAGTGAAGCTGCTAAAATAGCCACAACTCAACCTGACTATACAGAAGAAAGGTAAATCAGTCTGTGTGCTGCACAATGTGATGGGTCCCTTATCTATTCACATCCCAGCACAAGAACTGATACACACTGCAAGAAAGGCAGCGGGCCAAGCCTCCAAACGAAACTCACAAAGGACTCACAAAATAGATTGTAAACAAAACTCGCCAGCAAAAGGATCTAAAAAATGTGTTCTTAGTCTCTTTAAAAAAAAAAAAAAAAAACCTGTTCAGACTAAGTACAGTACAGTATAAGTGTTTGGTTATCATGAATAGATAGCTGGCAGTAGTTGGCAATGAATGGTAGAAAAAGTAATCAGGAGATTTGCAGAGAAACAGATACGCCCCAAAGGGCGTAACACTTCACTTTCCTAAAATGTGCTGCTTTGAGGATATGAATTAATGTACTTCTTTTTGCATTTGCTAATCATAAAACTACACAACCCTTTCTGCAAACACTGAAATTTAGTAATAATCTTAGAAGTTAAATTTAACAGAAGAGCTATTAATTGGGTGTAAATGAGTAATTCATGGGTCTGTCTGAATAATTTCATTTTGTCAAAAGCTACTTATTACTCTTCCAGAACGTTTCTATCCATGCTTAATTAACTGGTCAGAGTGCTTCATCTAAAGACACACTGGGTTCAGAAGCCCAGACCTAAGTGCCTATTACTCTGGCCACTGCTTTCGACGCATCTAAATTGTGGGTGTGCGGATCTCATCTACTGAGATGATGAGAGATTGGGTTCTTTTCCAAAGTGCTCTCGTCAAGTTAAGATTAAATAGACCCTTTAGCTGTCTCACCTGGGACTGTGGCCAAGGTAACTGAATAGAGATGCCTGGACATTTATTCTGTGTGAGAGAGTCTCCCTGCATTCTCAGGATCTGATGAGGATTACAGTGCTCTTATTGAAGAGAGCATGAGATGGAATGCAGCCTGTGCTAAGTGCCATAATACTGCAGAGGTCATGTGCAGTTTACCTGAAGAATGAGAAAAAGGTGGAAATACAGCAGAATAATGTGGGTTGCCCTGCCCTGAACTGCAGATTGAGACTGTTGGTTAAACCAGATCCTGTTATAAGTGAGAATTTGTGCTCAAACTACAAAATACAGTCATCATCATTTCAGACTTCAGTGTCACATGATCCTCCAGAAATCATTCTAATATGCTGTGCTTGGTGCTCAAGAAACATTTCTTATTATCAATGTTGAAAAGAGTTGCGCTGATTAATATTTTTGTGGAAATTCTGATTTTATTTGACATTTTATTTACATTTTTTCACAATTTTTTTGATATAGAAAATTCAAAAGAACTGCATTTATTTGAAATTGAATTCTTTTATAACTTTATAATTTTTTGTTACTTCTGATAACATGCATGTTTACTGAATAAACTTATTAATTTCTTAAAAAAAAAAAACATCTTACAAACCCCAAATTACTAATAACATAAATACATACATAAACCCAGCTAAACTGCAAGAGTGACGCAAATGGATGAACAAAATGCACACATTTGAAAATGGTATTTGCAGCCATAATGCTGCAGATGAACACTTTTTTACCCAAGCACCTTATTAAATATACAACTCTTTTTATTTCTTGGAAGTTGTATTCAAAATCTACGTAGCTAAAAAAAAACTTGCCCTCTCGGTTCAAATAGGCAGGATTTTCTGAGGAAATCTGACCCTTTTCATTATAATGTGAACCACCTAGACTGCAAGATGTTTCGGGAAAATTGTACATAGTAGCCTAAATAATGAACAAACTCTCCTCATAAGGGAGGACCTATTCTTCAACTATATAAAGAGTTGATTCTAGATACTCTACTAATGCTTCTACTGACTTTTTGGAGATAAAAGAGTATGTGTCTCTCATCGATGACCCTGGGGACCTCTATTGTTTTCATGACCTTGAGGGCAAGAGCAGGTGACCCTCCCCTGTCATTCTACTTGCTGACACTGCGATAGTCCTGCAACACAGGGCCTCAGGTCAGGCTTATCTCCACGCTTGACCATCCCTGTCATTCTAGAGGGGGACACTCACCTGAGCCAAAGCACATTCACATTTTCTGCTTTTCCATTTTTTATACTGAACACAAACAGAATTGGTATCTTCAGGATGTAATCATTGAGCAGAATAGTAACTACCGTACTACAAACGACCTCTTTAAACCTGAATGTATTGGTCTAAACATGCCCACAGTGAGGCAGGGCCTGTCAGGGTATTCGTTAAAAACTGGGGCAAAAAATACAAGTCAGAACCTTTCTATGAACTGAAACGGCATCTTTACATCATTCCTTGCGTTAGAATATGACATAACTGGAGTCATGTGATACCAGTCAAGAGCATGTACTTTAAGGTTTGATGAAGACCCACTTGTGAGCTCTGAGCTCCCTCTCAAGTCAATTGTAAAGAGCTGATATGACTCACTCTAATGACAGACCGCAGTGAAATAGCTGAGCTCTTAGTTATCGTAAGCACCACTTCAGGGAGTAAAACAACCCTGTGTTTAAAGTTCATCCAAACACCTATTAAACAAAAAGATCTCCGCACGTCATCCATTAAGAAACAAACTCACTCAAAAATGAGGAAAAACATGAGCATCCAAAAGAAAAATGGGAGAAATCTTCCCCTGATTATAAACATGAGTTGAAATTACAATATCTTTGATGTGCAAACTTGAAAAGAACAGTAGTTTCGACATCGAGCACAATGCCGTGTGGGTCAGTCAACAGCAGCTGCGACCTCTAAGATCATCAAGCCTTCGTGCCATCTGTCCCTCTTCATCTGTCCACAGCAACAACGGTCCTTCTGAATCAAGGCTCTTACTCTCTATGCAAGTGATAAAAATGTAATTGGTGTGGTATGCGGCCACTCTTAAAATTCCACAGTAATTGCAAAGGTCTGAATCAGGACCGAAATATACGAGTCATGTGGATTTGATCTAAACAGTTGAATGCAGAACATCCTAAGCTAAGTATTGACTAAAAGTTAGAAGCAAGGATCCAACTGGAGGATCCGGCCTTCTTACAATTACTTAGACACTGTCTCTTTAAATAATAACTGGGTTCAATGACACCATGCTAATTCTTTTTGTCTGGATCTATTCATTTATTTAACTCTAACTCTAATACACATCTTCTGTGATGAGCATGTTTTTAAAATTAGTCTTCTTTTTTTTGGAAGCTAAAAGTAAAAAAAAATGGGCTATGATGTTCCCTTTGGCCAAAAACGTAATTTCAACTTTAATTAATTAATTAGATTTTGGCATTTTGCATTTGTGTCATCCAGATGCCTTTTATTGACGAATCAACAGGGATATCTGGGTTCAATGGAAATTTTTTTCTAAAGCAATGCTTATGAAAGGTGGTTTCAGACACCCAAGTAAAAACTAAAAATAATATTTTTTTTTATGAATTATGTCAACCAAGCTAAACATCCAATCATTTCTGATATTGCTTAAATAACTATACTACAATGAAGGACAAGGTTATTTGTCATAAATATCAGGTTGGGGTTATAATGCCACATATGTTGTAATTTTATAAATGATAAAAAATAAATTATAAATTCATAAAATACAATTGGCCAAAAATATTAAAATTTTTTTTTATACCTTTTCATTTCTTCAGTTTTATTATTTATTTATTGTTCAAATTTTGAAGAAAAAAAATAATTAACTAGTCTATATAATTTGCATGTTGTGGATAATGGCATTTTTATTTAAAATATAGTGTCGTGAACATATCCCGACATGCTTCAATGATCTGCATTTTCCCCGGGCAAATAACGATGTCGATGGCAATGTTCAATTATTTTTTATTTATTTATTTTTTTGTAGCAAGATTTAAAGGTGTGTCTAAAAACCTATGTTATAAAATAACATCATGCTGAGTGTTCGGTGAAATAAAACGTGTGACAACTAGCAGGAGTGGTCATTAGATCCAAGTCGGTTGTGTAAAAGATTTAGACTAACATAATGTAAAAGTGTCTTAACGTTAAATAATAAGTCACGCTGTGTTGACATCTCGTTCATGAGTTTGGTGTTGGCAAAGAGATCTTGAGCGTTTGTCCTAGAGTTTAACTGTCAAACTTAAAGAGCTCAAAGCATACTCACCGTCGACGTGTGTGATTTCATTCACATGTACAGAAATAAAATCACAACTCCTTGTAGTACGTGAAGGTCACCCGCATCCCCTCTGCAGCGATTTGGGACAACACGGCCACAATTAACTACAAAATGAGTGCATTTGCTGCTGTGGTTTTTCGCGTCTCACCCTGGTCTCGCCGCTCTCACAAACACAGTCTCTGATTGGTCGACTGGGTCTCGACGTCAGGATTCCTTTTCTTTTGAGTCAAATATTTTAGTGAATCAGTTGAACCAGCTCACATCTAAAGCGGTTCTCGAATCTGACTCATTAGAACCGTATTTCTGACATGTTCGATTCATGAACTGAATCACTGGATTGGGACCAGATCAGTGACTGACCGGCCGAACACTCTTAAAAACGTAATAAAACACAACAAAAAGTAATGTACCTGCTACATATGGATTTATTAGAACATTTTAGATCATGTTGTAATATGCTCACAAGGATGATTACAGTAAATTTGAATCTATTTACCGGTTCTTTGAAACGAATTGTTCAAAAGAATCGATTGGCAGAAAAGGTGGACTTGCTTTGATCCTGTACTTTAGCTGTCACCACTCAAAATTATCCGCACACCAACATAGGTTTTCATAAAGTTGTCCATGTTTATTTTTTCCTCAAAGCAATTTACAGCGAAGTAAAACTGTTTGCCAAGAGAAGACAACATTGCTGCAGGATACATTTAGTAAACTTTTTTTACACATTCAATTTATTCCACATCAACATCTGATAAATGAGTGTCACACTCTGTAGGTAAAACCCTGTTATCCATAACACGTGCGCTTTAAGCATGATCTCGAAACAAACAAACATTAGAAACCTTTTCATATCCTTGTTGTGGCACTTCATTCACCTACAAAACAACTG
>NW_015660506.1:646313-654319 GCF_001515625.1 Sinocyclocheilus rhinocerous | reverse complement strand
TTTTTTCTAAAGCAATGCTTATGAAAGGTGGTTTCAGACACCCAAGTAAAAACTAAAAGTAATATTTTTTTTAATGAATTATGTCAACCAAGCTAAACATCCAATCATTTCTGATATTGCTTAAATAACTATACTACAATGAAGGACAAGGTTATTTGTCATAAATATCAGGTTGGGGTTATAATGCCACATATGTTGTAATTTTATAAATGATAAAAAATAAATTATAAATTCATAAAATACAATTGGCCAAAAATATTAAAATTTTTTTTTATACCTTTTCATTTCTTCAGTTTTATTATTTATTTATTGTTCAAATTTTGAAGAAAAAAAATAATTAACTAGTCTATATAATTTGCATGTTGTGGATAATGGCATTTTTATTTAAAATATAGTGTCGTGAACATATCCCGACATGCTTCAATGATCTGCATTTTCCCCGGGCAAATAACGATGTCGATGGCAATGTTCAATTATTTTTTATTTATTTATTTTTTTGTAGCAAGATTTAAAGGTGTGTCTAAAAACCTATGTTATAAAATAACATCATGCTGAGTGTTCGGTGAAATAAAACGTGTGACAACTAGCAGGAGTGGTCATTAGATCCAAGTCGGTTGTGTAAAAGATTTAGACTAACATAATGTAAAAGTGTCTTAACGTTAAATAATAAGTCACGCTGTGTTGACATCTCGTTCATGAGTTTGGTGTTGGCAAAGAGATCTTGAGCGTTTGTCCTAGAGTTTAACTGTCAAACTTAAAGAGCTCAAAGCATACTCACCGTCGACGTGTGTGATTTCATTCACATGTACAGAAATAAAATCACAACTCCTTGTAGTACGTGAAGGTCACCCGCATCCCCTCTGCAGCGATTTGGGACAACACGGCCACAATCAACTACAAAATGAGTGCATTTGCTGCTGTGGTTTTTCGCGTCTCACCCTGGTCTCGCCGCTCTCACAAACACAGTCTCTGATTGGTCGACTGGGTCTCGACGTCAGGATTCCTTTTCTTTTGAGTCAAATATTTTAGTGAATCAGTTGAACCAGCTCACATCTAAAGCGGTTCTCGAATCTGACTCATTAGAACCGTATTTCTGACATGTTCGATTCATGAACTGAATCACTGGATTGGGACCAGATCAGTGACTGACCGGCCGAACACTCTTAAAAACGTAATAAAACACAACAAAAAGTAATGTACCTGCTACATATGGATTTATTAGAACATTTTAGATCATGTTGTAATATGCTCACAAGGATGATTACAGTAAATTTGAATCTATTTACCGGTTCTTTGAAACGAATTGTTCAAAAGAATCGATTGGCAGAAAAGGTGGACTTGCTTTGATCCTGTACTTTAGCTGTCACCACTCAAAATTATCCGCACACCAACATAGGTTTTCATAAAGTTGTCCATGTTTATTTTTTCCTCAAAGCAATTTACAGCGAAGTAAAACTGTTTGCCAAGAGAAGACAACATTGCTGCAGGATACATTTAGTAAACTTTTTTTACACATTCAATTTATTCCACATCAACATCTGATAAATGAGTGTCACACTCTGTAGGTAAAACCCTGTTATCCATAACACGTGCGCTTTAAGCATGATCTCGAAACAAACAAACATTAGAAACCTTTTCATATCCTTGTTGTGGCACTTCATTCACCTACAAAACAACTGAGTCATTTGAAGTTCATTCCATGTTCTTTAATATCTCGTTTTCAAATGCTCCATACGCTGCTGAGGTAAAGTTATAGTTATAGAACACATTTCAGAAAATTTAGAAACACTGATTAACAAGAACCTGAAGACAAACTCGATTTGAAGAGGTCTCTGTGTGCAGTACAGTGATCACAATAGAGCTGTAGCCTACATGGAAAAAAACAGTACAAGGACATAGATACAAAAACACTAGACCTTGTTAGGTTATGTGGTTTGTATGCTTTACATTAGATGATCTTTTAAATAGGAAAAACTAATTATTTCAGTTATGATGTTCTTTTGATAGGACAGGTTCTCAAATAGAAACTAAGTTGAATTTCTGTGAAAGTATTTGTGTTTTTCTTCCTCAATTCACAACATCCAACAAGAGAGTGCAAGAAAGTGTTCACATTACTTATCATGGAGCTGGTCAGTCTTTACATTAAACTGATTAAGAATTAGTTTTCACCATATTAACATTTTCATGTACTGATGTCACTTCATTACAGCTGATAACAAAAAACAATGCTAAGTATAGACGCAGAAGTATAGACCGGAGACAATTAACACCAGACAAGTTAGTACGCAACATTTTTGTACAGTATTAGCACAAGATTGTAAATAGCTATGGCATGGTAGCATATTTTACCTGATGAAACAATATTTGTGATTCTTCAAAAAATCTATGATA
Organism: Sinocyclocheilus rhinocerous; assembly: GCF_001515625.1. NCBI lineage: Eukaryota > Metazoa > Chordata > Actinopteri > Cypriniformes > Cyprinidae > Sinocyclocheilus > Sinocyclocheilus rhinocerous. The sequence continues at coordinate 651,928 of NW_015660506.1, read as the reverse complement.
TCTCTTCATTGGAGTTTTTTTTATTTTTTTTAAAGAATCCTTCATTCATATTATAATGATATCAAGAATAATAAATAATTATATGAAAATAAGCAAAATTAAATTATGCAGTATAATTCAGCACATAAAATGCAAAAAGAACAATCAGCTGTAAAATCTCTCCACATTTGCGTTCTTTAATTTATCTTTTCATATGTGAAGCTGTCATGTCTCTGACTTTGGCTTTCTTTAAATGATTGCATTTCATGCCCTTCAAAACAGGTCAGTTTAATAACAGGAATATAGAAATTATTCCTGATTTTCCCACTAATGTGGTATTAATACTGATATTTTACAGTTGTTGTTTGCTCCAGAGCACCTTACGGTATAAATAACAGTGACTAAAATTTTTAAAGCACCCATATCTGCATAACAACGTCTACACATGACAACCTGGATCTACTGTGAGGAACTCAAAAATAATATACAAAAGACAATATGTAAATAAAATAAACTGAATTAAGCTTGAAGCAATGTGTGTGTTCCTAAGATACATTCCTAAGTCATGTCACTGCATGTTCTCAATGGCCATCAAGACTGAAGGAATTAGTGCCCATTAAAAGAACCACAGAAAGCTCTTAATGTTACTCACGAGGGTGTCAAAACTTCCAGTGTAGGTTCTAGTGACAACTTTTCATCCTCCCAGACTTCCTACTATGGAAACTAACCTGGCATGTGTAATGACAGACGAGCCGAATTACTGTAATCAGAATGTGATAGAAACACTGAAGACTTCTTCATATACAAAACGACTCCGGGCAAAAAAAAAAAAAAAAAGTTGCAATGAAATAGCACTTCAATCATTTTAAAAGAAAATATCCTTTAGTCTTAGTTTGTGGGTCTGGTTTTGTTTATTCATAGATGAGTCCACAAATCTCGACTTAAACAGAATGAATGCATGGAGGTCATGGTAAGGACAGGAAGTGAACTTGAAAAGTCTTAGTATAAGATGACAGCAGTTCTTTTCCCCCCCTCATTGAATAGAACAGACTGCATTGGAAAAAGACGTCTTCTTGTTGCCACACATAGCTGGAAAGGAAAGAATGTGCAGACTGGTATCAGACCGCTTATTTTTTGTCTCCTGTTGGAAGTGTAAAGAGTTAGACACGCCGTATTGGGAGGAAACCTGTCAGAAAACCCACCCTAAACATTGTATTACTGACTAACAGCTTTTCTTGTAACCCAGAACATGAAGAAAATCTTCCTGACTAGGTAAACGAAAGTGAGTCTGAAATAGATCCATAAACTTTGACAACATTTCAGCGAATGCCAGATGGCACTAGACACTGTCCACAGTTCACTGACTTTCCCAAGCATTCGGGCACAAGTCTTTTGTAGCTATTATAACCATGTTGCTTCATCTTTGTCAAACAGTTGGCACAGTAACTAATGTTACGCCACAACTTTCCGACTAAAGTTATTTGTGCTTCCCAGATGCATCACATGCTGGAAACCTAACTAGCAACATTTTTCAGCACTGACCCATTCATCTCAGCATTAAGCCAAACAGAATCACGCAAGCTTGTTCCAACGTCAAATTAAGAAGAATAACACATGCATCTGAAGGAACATGACATGGCTCCATGACTTAACCCTATCATATCTGATACATTATCAAAACTGAAAAACCTGTTGCAAACAATCTTCTACATGCCTTCTGTCATCCGATTGATAGTTTATACTTTTATGAGTAAAAAAGTATAAACCAAACTTTCAGTATAATTGTAAAAATGTCCACCTTCAGTTTGTGGTACACGTCTTTTTGCTGTAAAATCTTTACCGATTTTTATAAAGTAAATGTAAGAATAATTTCTATAATATTAGTAATATTGAAGCTACTAAAAAATCATGTTAAAATGTGAGCATGTATCAAATAAGACATATTATTGGGAGATATAGAGTGACAACTGATATTTATATGCATTTTATATCATACTATATGAATCATAAAAGCCTGATGTACCAAATATGATACTATTTCAGAATATGATTTAATTTGCCAGTCGTTTCAGGGTTAAAATGAAGCAATACATATTGCTGTAGCAGAAAAAGCTCATTTGACAACAAAAGAGTGTTTTAAAACAAACCTACGTGGTGTGTTTTTCACTTGCTCCTGTGATGGTGCTGCGGTTGGTGCTGGTGGTGTTGTCGTGGGCTTGGGACGCCCCCTCTGACACTGTGGCCCGGTGAGGCAGAAGCCACTGAGTGATGATGTCCAGCACGAATAGGCTTAGCTATAAGAAACAGTGCAGTTCAAAATGAAACATATTTAAAAAAACTTTTAACTTACAGATAGAATCTAAAGTAAATGAATAGAATCTAAAGTAAATGAATATGTGCACATACATATATGGAATATGCATAATATATGGGAGACATGCAGCAATGCATGAGAGGGTTTGGTCATCAGGTAACAGGAGACGAGGTGGTATTACTGAGTATGTGGCGGCCTCTACTGGATATAATGCAACATTGAGATCTGAAGATGAAGCAGCTCTGACCGATCTGTGCGGTGTGTTTCATCCTGGCCTGGTTCTTGGCTCGGATGACCTCTTTGATACGGTCCACCTCCTGCTGGTACTTCTTACGGTCTCTCATGGCGCTTTCTTTGGCCTCTCTCAGAGCAGACTCCAGGATCTTCACACGCTCAGCAGTTGCACGCAAGCGCTTTTCCAGTTTGGGCAGCTCACATCTTAAGTCTGCATTATCATGTACCAGCTATGGAAATTGCAGAATATATAGACAGAATTACTAATACCATATTATATTATAATATACATTATTATTCATTATATCATATTAACTTATAAATAATCATTTATTTGTAATTTCTGTGAAAAGTTTAAAAAAAAAAAATCCTAAAAACCTGCTTGTGGACTTTAGTGAGCTGCTCCAGGTTGTTCTCGAGGAAAATTATTTTCTGTTTTTGTGCCAGACTTCCCCCTGATTCATCAGTGTCCAACTCTGCACTCTACAAAACAGAAATGTCATTTTTTTCCACAGTGGCCAGTTACACCTTATTTATTTGAACCATTTTAAAAGCAGTTTAATAGCTAAAAATGTTATAACTATTACTGCAGATATCACCATACTTCCTCAGTTGATTACTCAGTACATTAGGAAAAAGTGTTTAGCTTTGTTTTCTAAAATGACGTTTAAATATGCAAAAGAGGCATTATCAAATTAAATTAGCTCTAATTTGCATAACATTCCAGAACAGAAATCTGAACATTGGATAAAGCCAGGTTCAATTTGTTTTGTTTTGTGGACATATTAGAGTTAGTGGTTTTTACAGAGGATAACTTTGTACATATATCATTTTGTACAATTTATACATTATATTCCTAAAAACATGGTAAAAAGGTATTGTTTTTCTTGCTTTTGACAGTATTTACTGATTTATGGATTGATAAAAATAGATATCCAAAATGTAAAAAAAAACTTAACATCTGTAAAAACCTTTTACTTATATCTCAACAAAATAAAACAAGAATTTTATTCAGAATTTAGATTGGAATAAACCTAATACTGAATGGAGATTTTTGGCTCAGTGCATTAGAAAACAGCCTTTAATGATATGTATTGAAATTAATATCTACAGACGCACATAGATAAAGTGTAACAAAATAAATGCTTATGTGTGTGTTTTGGCTATGTTCTATCCACTAGTCTAAAAGAAGACATTTTATGGAAGCAAAAATAGCCCAGAATCTCAGTATTGGCCAGTGCATGAAAAAAACAATGCTTTTGCATGTAGTGTCTTGCTTTAATGTGTTTCCTTATTCCTATTATTGTCTGTTAGGTTAGGGTTGCATCATTAGAAGTAGTAACTGGAAGCTGTTGGACAGAGAACGCTAGCACATTGCCACTCAGAAAGAAGGGAACAGTATTTGTTTTGTATACTCACTCGTCCAATGCGATTATTGATGTCCTGGATGAACAGCACACGGAGGCTATGGAGAGTCTGGAGCTCTTTGGCCTTGTAGAAGAGAAAACATCATGATCAGTGATCTAAAAAAAAATACTTTATACAAGAATAACAGCTATACACAGGTTGAATATTCAAGATGAACAACTCTGAGATGGCCAATGGTGGTGCTCAGAGACAAACTCTAATGCCAGGTAATGTCATCTTACTCACCACAGTCTCTTCCAGACCCTTGAGATCTTCTTTAGCTTGCTCCCTCTTCTCATTCAACAAGCTAATTACAACAAAAATGTCTTTATTAGAGGAACAGAGCTGTTTTACAAACATTGTCACTCATAAAATCTTTCACTGACTTATTCCTTGAGCAGATAATATATATGACTTTTTAATATGAGCAGCTGACTCACAGAAGCTTCTGCAGCCTCTCGTCCTTCTTCTGTTCCTCCTGTTTCAGCTTTTCATAGTCAGACATGAGCTGCTTCTGTTCAAGCTGAAGAGCCTGGTTCACACTGAGAGCAGGGAATTATTGAATGAATCAAACTATTTTGATAAGTTCATTAATTTGGAGTAATGCCAGTCAAAAGCAGATGTATTCAATGTCTCAAAAGAAATACTACAAATGAATATTAGATATAAAACAATTATAGAACTGACAAGAAGTATTCAGGAATAAATACTCACTCCTTCAGCTCATCCAAGATCCTCTGTTTCTCTTCGATCTCATCTCGCAGACGTGAGAGCTGCTTCTGATGAGCCTCTCTGTGGCTTTCCATCTGCTGTTCCAGGGCTTTCTACATGCAGGTGCACGTGGGATTTACATATTGAATATAAATGGCACAATATTAATCTTCAAATTTGACCTTTAATACTTCTATCATAGTTTAATATGCAGAGACAGCTATATGTAGGTTGATTTCCTGTAACATTGCTCTGCTTGTTTGAGTTTGAGAGGGTTATCTGAGTGTTCATGTTCATTACCTTCATCTCCTCAGCGTCCTGTATCCTGCTCATGTGTTCCTTTTCCTTATCCAGGACTGACACCTCATGCATCTTTTCTGCATTAACCAAAATAATCACAAAACTTTCAGAAGATTTTTACATATATAGTAAAATCACTGTGAATAAAACATGTTGTGCTTGTTTGAATTTGAATATAATATAATATCACAGTATTCTGTGGCAACAAATTGATTGTAAATACTACAAAAAGTATATGTGCATCACAAAGACCTTGTGCGTGGAGTTTAGCGAGCTCCTCCATCAGGGAGTCGTGGCTTTCCTCCAGCTGTCTCTTCTTCTGTTCCATGCTCTGCATGTAGTCGGTGAGGGATTTGATCTTTGCTTGATGCTAGACACATAAAAATAAAATGCAAAAACAATGGTTTCAAAAAGAAAAAGTGAACACCTTTAAATCTCGAATTTAACACCTTTAAAAAATATTTTTTATAAAACGGATAGTTCCGGTCCTTGATTCTGATTGGTTGAGCCGCGTTCAAAGCTGTTGTAAATTACACTACAAACATACACCTTTGTTTACTTCTGTGTGTTGCTCGGCAACCACTTTGTTGGAACCACAACTGTTTCTGAGGAACTACATTGTTTGGTGGAAGAATACTGTTTTTATTTATATCATTACACTTTATTTGCT
>NW_015660506.1:634867-645054 GCF_001515625.1 Sinocyclocheilus rhinocerous | reverse complement strand
ATAAAAGCAATAAGCCCCGTGAAGCCGTGGTTTACAGTGAATTTATAACAGCTAAGGGGCGTTGTTAGGCACACGACGCGAAGCGGAGTGCCTAAAACCCCCTTAGCTGTTATAAGCTTCTTGGGGCTTATTGTTTTAATTAATCTAATCTAATAATTATAATTAAGTGAAGCCGTGGTTTACAGTGAATTTATAACAGCTAAGGGGCGTTGTTAGGCACACGATGCGAAGCGGAGTGCCTAAAACCCCCTTAGCTGTTATAAGCTTCTTGGGGCTTATTGTTTTAATGAATCTAATCTAATAATTATAATTAATAATTTACAATTTATGCATTTAGCAGACACTTTTATCCAAAGCGACTTACAGTGCATTCAGTCTAAAAAATTTTTTTTTACCAGTATGTGAATAATATATAATAGAAGTTAAAAGATGTTGGTAGGGGACAAGCCTGAAATAGAGAAATGTTTGAAGATTTTCCGTTTCTCCTCTTAAAATGAAGAAAAAGTGATTAAAAAGAAACAATAATATGTTTAAAGCAACAATAATCTATCATTTAAAACAATTTTTTTAACTCCTTAAAATCGTCCAAAGGGACATAAAAGATAAGCTATCAAGAATCAGCCATATACAGTGTTCTGATCTATAATCACCACTAGAGGGCGCTTTTACCTGAGAGCTCAGGAGCTGGCAGGAAGCGAGCTCTTTCTCGTTGGCCTGCATTTTACGCATTGTGTCGGCCTGTGTGCTCTCAAGCTGTTTACTGCGGTTGGCCAGAGATTTCACTTCTGACTTCATCTTACTGATGAAGAGCCGTGCCATGGTGAATTCCTCCTCCATTCCTCCGTTCATCTCTGTACCTGAGAGCTCAGGAGCTGGCAGGAAGCGAGCTCTTTCTCGTTGGCCTGCATTTTACGCATTGTGTCGGCCTGTGTGCTCTCAAGCTGTTTACTGCGGTTGGCCAGAGATTTCACTTCTGACTTCATCTTACTGATGAAGAGCCGTGCCATGGTGAATTCCTCCTCCATTCCTCCGTTCATCTCTGTCATCTGAATAAAGAAAGAGAAACCAAATGAATGAATTAATTTCAATAAATTAATTTGCTATTTGAATCTCTGTCATCAAAAGTGACAGTAAAGATGTTACAAATAAATTCTATTTCAAATAAATGCTGTTCTTTTGAACTTTCCATTCATCACATAATCCGGAAAAAATGTTGGTTGCTGCAAATATATAACAGTTTCCAAAAATATATTAAGCAACTGTTTTCAAAATTTATAATAATAATAAGAAATGTTTCTTGAGCAGCAAATCAGCATTTTAGAATGATTTCTGAAGGATCATGTGAGACTGAAGATGCTGAAAATTCAGCTTCGCCATCAGAGTAAAAATGTAATAAATGGCATTTCAATATCATTCAAATATATTAAAACAGTTCTTTTAAATTACATTAATATTTCACAATATTACTGTTTTTATTATATTTTTGATCAAATAACATCCTTTGTAAGCATAGGAGACTTCTTTCAAAAAACATTTTAAAAAAATCTTAACGACTCCAAATTTTGAATGGTAGTGCATTATAAAATTAGCATTTATGTAAATAACCACATATTCACATGTGTATGTAAGTGGTTGTGAGGTGTTTACAACGTTGAAAATTGTGGTGCAATTTACAAATTATATAAGAAATTGAAATATATCTGCACAACATTATAGGCTTACTTTTAAAAATGATTAAAATGTATCTTTTGTTAAGCAAATAAGTTGTGCATTTACTTTTTTCTTTATTAAGCAGTGTATTCTTACCTTGTGGTCATTCAAGGCAATAACGCTGCCAATCTCATTGAGGTCCCGGAGCAAGAGACTGAGGATCTCTGCTGATCTCTTCTTGTGATGTCCACTGAGCTCCTGCAGGGCAGACAGATCCGTCTCCACACCAGCCAGAGCTGCCTAAGAGATAACAGGACAATATCAAAGCTACAACACCATCACTCTTCATTCACATGAGCTTTCCTTATTCTACTTACAGTCTTCTGCATAAGCTCTTCTGTGAGCTGTTGGTTTGTCTTGCTTCTCTCCTCCACCTCATGGCTTTTCTGGTCGTAGTTCACTGCTAGCTCCTCCAAGGCCTGGAGCACCTCCTTCACCTCCTCTTTAGCTGCCTCGTTCTCATGCTGCAAACGGCTCAGATCTTCCTGGATCTTCTCATAGTCACGCCGTGTGGATGCCAATAACTGTAAGAATGCAGGATGGAGAAGTCAGACATCTATATTAGTCAGAGGACTGTCTAGAGCTTTACTTACAGAATTCCTGCTTCTTTGTCGTTAATATATATATATATATATATATATAACCATTCAAAAGTTTGTGGTCAGTAAGATTTTTTCTTTTTTTAGTGAAAGAAATATATTTATTCAACAAGAACAAAACATTTCTTTAGCACCAAATCAGCATATTAGAATGATTTCTGAAGGCTCATGTGACACTGAAGGCTGGAGTAATGATGCTGAAAATTCAGCTTTGCCATCACAGGAAATAAATTACAATTTAAAATATATTAAAAAAGAAAAAAAGTCATTTTAAATTGTAATAATATTTCATAATATTATTTTTTTCATATTTGATCAAATAAATGCTGCTATGGTGAGCATAACTCTTAAAAATATATAAATAAATACATGAATAAAATAAAAAATCTGGTCCCACTTTATATTAAGTGGCCCTAATACCTGTGTACTTACATAGTAACTAGATGTGTACGTAGTATGTAACCACAGTGTAAGTACACATTGGTACATAGTATCTAGAGCTGTAATATTTCTGTAACTACACACATGATGTAACAACCCTCCGAATGGTTTGTGTAAGTACAAATGTGTAACAGGACATATAAAACTACATTTTGTAACAACAATATGTATAGGAGTAATTGGAACAATTTTATTCAGGGGGTGGAGATGGGTAGCTTTAGGGATATGCAAAGTGGGAGGATCTCAAGTTGGTGGAGTTGGTGCACCACTGTAATACCAGTGTACTTACATGGTAACTCCTCAGGAACTGTCCACTTAATATAAAGTGTAACATTCTGGACACCAACCACAATTTATATGTAAAGCCTAACTTACTGGCTGCTGCTGTGTAACATCAGAGTAATTACATGGTAAATCCATAGGAATTGTTTTACTTAATATAAAGTGTAACACTTTCTTTACCAAAAAGTGCTGTTAGTCCTGTTACACATTTGTACTTTCATTAGCAAAAAGTGTTGTTACCAATGTCCTGTTACACATTTGTATTCACACATACCATTCAGTGGGTTGTTACATATGTGTAGTTACACAAACATTACAGCTGTGGATACTATGTACCAATGTGTACTTACACTGTGGTTACATACTATGTACACATCTAGTTACTATGTAAGTACACAGGTAACCCTTAAACTTTTGAACGATAGTGTTAGTGTACAATCAGAGATAGCAAAACTATCAGACCTCAGATGGAAGGGTATCATTTCATAAGAACATACAGTATGTGATCACTGGAATGCTGTTCAGAATGATTTAATTAGAATTATGGGGGGAAAAAATGTACTGATGCAGAAATATTGGGATTTTTGAGTTCCTGGGGTGTGTCCAAGTGTTTCAAAAGACCCTATTAGAGATCCTGTTTCCATGGGAACAACATTTATTTTTAAATGTCTTTCACATTCACCTGTATAATAGGAGCAATTTTGCTTTGTTGCCACTCTTTGTACCTGAATGGAATTTCTAAGTACAGGCAGTGAGATGATAGATCTCAATTTAAAACATCAATTATTTACCTAATTATTACCCCAAGCACTTGTTTTAAAGAGTTTTGATTAACATGTTCTACTGCAATGAAGGAATGCATAACAGCCAGCCAGTGATCAGCTAGTAGCATATGTATGTTTACACAGGTTAAACTTTTTCATAACAATTTCCCTCAGTTTCAGATGCATTTTATTTACCTAATTATTACCCCAAGCACTTGTTTTAAAGAGTTTTGATTAACATGTTCTACTGCAATGAAGGAATGCATAACAGCCAGCCAGTGATCAGCTAGTAGCATATGTATGTTTACACAGGTTAAACTTTTTCATAACAATTTCCCTTTCAGTTTCAGATGCACTGCAGACAAAGCATCATGGGAAGGCATGTGACATCATAAATTGCAGAGGGCATGAGTTTTCTGCTCTATGTTGCTGCTCTTGAGCCAGATTCACCTCATCCTGATCCACCATCTGCTGCTTCAGGTTCTCTGCCAGCTGACTGTGCTGGTTGATCTCATCATCCTGTGGTGAAAGACAGAAGGAGAGAGGAAGGTCTGAGTTGTGAAGGCTGTACTTCCTGATGCACTTTTCTAACAGCGTGTGAGAGGTATTTATCACCTTGTCATCTAGTTGATGATACAGGTCATTGATCAGCTCCTCATACTGGGTTTTCTCTGAATCAGAAACAGGCTCAGGGGGCGGAGCCGAAGTGTCAATTATGGGAGCGGCTTCAGAATTCTTTACTTCCTTACTGTTGTGCTGCTCATCAACAGGTACAGTCTCACCTAAAGATAAAGAGGGAAAATATGTCAGTCCAACACTGACATATTTTTTTTATTAATTATCAAGTGGCTTTGGATTTCTAGTATGAAGTTATTGTAAAATAAAATAAAATAAAATAGCAAAGGCATTGGTTTCTTCATTAATAAAAGGAACAAGGCTTTCAGGAAACGGTCCTGCAGACTTGATGATAAAGACAGAGATGAGAACGACTGATTGGACGTAAAGGAAAGAACAGCTGCACACACACAGTCTCAGTGCTATTCTCTGGGCTTTATAGTGCTGAGACGGGTGAAATCAGCATCTGTGTGTTTTATGTGCAGGAGAGGTGGAGGGAGCTGATAACACAGACAAAAAATAAAAACCTATTCATGGGGATGCAGGAGAGAGAAAGTGAGAGAATGAAAAAAAAACATATCAGGATTCATAAGAGGGAAAAAAAGAAAAGCTTTGGACATGTCTGAGGCTGAATATGTCACTAAAAATATTTTAATAAGGAAAGTAATTTAGCCATATAAAGTGGTGTTGACATAACATACTGTGAGTGCTTTGTAGCAAACATGCTTTGACTTAATGACAGGCCTGTTTGTCATTATGTGTGCACCATTAGACAATCTGTGTAATTAATGCTAATTGGTATTTATCATTGTCAATTATTGTGGATTTTTGTTCACGCATGGTTTATATGAAGGCCAATTTGTTTTAAGTTCTCATCAATATAACAAAATAATAACATAAATTATTAAATAACTTCATTTCCGCTTTGGAAACATCATTATTTCACTCAAAAACAGAAATTGGCTCTGGCCGTAATAAGTCTTAAACAAACAGGGGAAGAAGAAATAACTGGCTCCTCATTGTGGAGTCCATTTTAGGACTCAAACTGCAAAAAACAAAGCTTTTGTTAAGACAATTACATCAAAAATTGACTGGACTCTGCACATTAGACCCAGCAAACCAAATGATATGCATCATCTCTACCATTACAGTATTTTCAAATCAACCACTGCAAATGTCAAGCATCATTTCAATTAAATTTTCCTCAGTAATATATATATATATATATATATACATACACATACATACATACATACATATAAACAATAGTATATATAAAATATAAACAAATATAACATATATAAGAAATATATAATAATATATAACAATTATACAACTATTAAACATGAAACAAAAAAAATACCAATCAAATTCTAATCAGTTTAATATTTATCAGTATGTAACAGCAAACAAAAAGTGACGTTTTATTGCTTGTAGCTTGTTTTTTTTTTCTTTTCTTTTTTTTTTCACATATGCGTTTGCTCTCCATCTTCTCTCTTTACCTTTCCGCCATCGTTTGAGCTCATTTTCTAGCCTCTGGATGGTGATTTTTTGATTTCTGGTCTTCTCTTTCTCTTTCTCATATTTCTTCTTCCATTCCTCGGCTGTGAGCTCCATGTTCACAGACACTGTGTTTTTGATGGTTTTGGCCCTGTGGGAATAGAGCAGGGTGGAAATGATTTGTATATGCACATATTTGTGTCATTTTTGTTTTAGCTCCACTGGCTAGTCTTCATTTCTAGTCTTTATATAGTTAAAGAGAAATCTTCTAGGGCATAAAATGGCTTCACCTCTGGCCGAACATGAGTGTGGATTTGATCTCAGCCTCATTATATACGGATGGAGAGCAGCAGATGACGATGGTTGTTCTGCAGTTCCCACCCAAAGAGTCCTGTAGGATCCTGGTCATTTTACTGTCTCTGTATGGCACATGGGTTTTCTGTAATGAGAAAGAGAAGGCAAAGCAATAAATAATGTATAAAGCAAATATTGCTTTGTACTGTGTGAAGCCTACATTATGTAGACAAGATGAGTAGCATTTCAGAGAATAGAGAGGAAGTGGAAGAAAAAAAGAAAACGTCTGGGCAGTTGAGACAGGTCAAGCACTTACGGTTCCTTCAGCCAGGGCTGAGATGACGTTCCCCAGAGCAGAGAGAGACTTGTTGATATTTTTAGCCTCGTCCAACACAGATCCTAGAGTAGATGTGGTCAAAGATGTCCTGGGCGATGCGAGGGATGATGCCCTTCAGTTGTGAGTTATGGAGCTGTCCCTGTGTGCATGTTGCAGAGGACAATTACAGCAAATGTTTGATAAGATGCCACTTTATTTCGAGAAACTAATGACAGTTTGTGTAAGAACTAAGCACTGCATTGAAGAATTTCTATTTCCCTCTACGATATGTGTGTAATGTGAATAAGGATGATACAAGTATTCCCTCTGAAGAATGTACGAGGACATCCTTGTTTTGCATAATTTGCATCTTTCAGTCATTCTTTTTCAGAAATATTTTACAACTGAATTTATTGACTTTATATTCAAAACACTTGCTGAAAGCGCAGGCTGTTTCCAGGGCAACGCCTGCAGTCAAGTGGCATTTTGCAGCTGTTGCAGCAGTTTGGCATTTCAGTCATTTTATGAAAGATGCCGAGAGACGTTCATCCATCTAGAGCATTTTGTGACTGTGCGTGTAGTGACATTTTCTCACTGTACATGTACTTAAAGTTTACTCTATTACTGAACTATATAGAAATGTGTGAACTTAATACCAATCATGATATGATTTCGTTTTTCTTCCTTACCTCCATAGTGTGTGTCTTCCCTGATGAGGTTTGGCCATATGCAAAGATTGTCCCATTATAGCCATCCAGCACATCTGAAATGCAAGACTCGTGATTTAACTTTCAATTTTTTTTCTTTTAAGGTCTGTATAATTTAAGCTATCATGCAGCTATATGTAATGTATATACAACCTTTAACAATCTGTTTGGCACAGGTATCATATACTTGTTCCTGTGTTGTGTTCGGAGGAAAGACTCGGTCAAAGATATACGGCTTGCCCTAAAAAGAAACATTAGTCAAGAATATTGAACAGGTCTTAACACGTAAAATAGTTCAAGAGGCAACTCTAATAGAAAATATCATTAATATTTTGTTTTAAGCTTTAAAACCCCTAAATAAATGAATATCTTTAATACCCACAATAACACAGACCTTACAGATTAAAAATATGTGTTTGTAAATGTGGAGTAAATCAGCCGTCCTTTTTTTCTTTGTTTAGTTGAAATACAAGACACTCTGTGTTCTTCAAAGACTTGCACAGAACCTAATTTTTTCCCCAAATGTTTCATAATAACAAACACATATAAATGAATGGTGTATTAAATGGAAACTATGGTTACATTGAATCGTATTAGACAGCTAATGATCAAAGCTGGATGCTTACCAGTAAGAACTGAAATTGTAAAGTTTCTGCGTTAAGTTTTCTATGATTTAGCCCAAAACAGATAAATAGTTTGATTTCATTATTTATCATATTCATTTAAGAATTATTCTATTTTTGCATCAAGAGGTCACTCTCATAAATGGCCCCAGCACCTCTTTGTTTTGCTGATGCTGCACAGATTCTACTGATGGCTATTTATGAAGTTCCCCAGAGGATTTGAGGGATATACATTGTTGAAGAGAAAAAGAGGACCTTGTGATGAATGCAGCTCAACCCCCAGCTGCCAGTCAATCTTATTGAGCCCCAACAAATCCCTCTCTTTTGTTTTGATTCTCTGAGCCGGAGCCTGAACCTGCTGCTGAAATCTACAGACTTTGAAACTGTGATTAGCAATGAAAAATAACTCTCCAAAGAAAGAACTATGTGCAGGGAAATGTTTTTTAACCCTCTGAGGTCGGCACTTTTTTTCCCCTGATAATGCCGAAAAGAACTTAAATTACTTGATCGAACAGATACAAAACGTTTTGGAATTCTGTTTGATGATGCTACTGGCACAGAAATTACTATTTAAATTTACTTGTAAAATGGTTATGTCACGAATCCGGTCCATGAACTTCCTCTCTACAGAGCCCTCGTTAGCTTCCTAGCCTAGCCTAGTCTTGCCTTGTCTGTTTTCTCGGTTTTTGATCTGTGCCTGTTTTTCCTGGATTTATCCCTTTAGTCTCGCCCTTGTGATCCTGTTCGCCAATCGTTGACCTACGCTAGCCATAGGACTATCTTGTGTCTTGCCCGCCATATACCTGTTTGCCACCGTTCGACCCTGCCTGTGTTTCTGACCTCCTCTCATGTTAATAAAGCTTGCATATGGATCCGCACGTCTCACGTCTTGTCAGCCCCGTTACAGGTTACAATTTTGTATTTTTATTTTATTTTTGTTTTGTTTTATTTTTTTCACAAACTATAACTTTTGTCTAAACCTTATGTTTAAACTTTTGTTTAGACAAAAACATATAAGTAATAGTGAAGAAAAGAATAAAAGCTAGAATAAAAAAATTAAGATGGATAAATATCTAAGGATGCTTCTTTCTTTTACTGTTTATGGAGTGCAAAATCAGCTAATGTAGATTTGGCATTAGCGCTACGTTTACACATGCACACAAAGATCATTGGGAAGCTCATGTACTGCTGACAGCAGTTTTCCCACATCCTCTTTTGCCCATATGCACACAAATACACTCTCCCATATGGAAAGAGAGAGAGAGATTCCTGAGACCTACACAGATCCAGGTCTATCCTATGCCTTATTTCAACATCCATTAATGAAACATACGGTTCAGGTGACCTAAAACAGACATGCCTTTGCCCTGTTAATTATCTGTGTAAGAAATCACACAAGACTGTATAAGGTTTGATAGTGTTCACACAGACACATGATGTTTCTGTCTGTGTGTTTGATTAAGCCGGTTGGGGTCAAGCATCCCTGCCGAGACACAAATGAGAGCTGTTGCTCAAACCTAGACCGTCACCACGGAAACTACATCTCACCCGTAAAGAAATGCACTGATTGGCTGATAGTCAGCACTCGTCTCCTGGCCAATACAGGAGCAGAATAACATGATTGCTGGATGTGACAATCATCTCTTCCTTCAATCTCTCTATTTTTGTCCAACATTTTATGAGATAATTCAAATAAATACTGCAGATTAAAATTAATTATTGTAATACAGAAGAAAGAAAGAAAGAAACAGTAAATAGACAAGGACATTTACATTAAATCTTGTGCAAGACTTTTATCCATGTGCTGCAATCTGAACACAATCTTTTATAAACACAAACACTAGCTGTATATAAAAGCACACGTGTTCAGGTCAATGCATTCTTTTAGTCAATAATTTATGCATATTATCTGGGGACCATCAAGGCTTTTCCAAGAGTGCAGGATTTTACCACATTCAATCAAAAATCTATATTGCCTACTTCCTGAACAAATACTTGAAAGGATAATGCATGTTTTTCTATTTCAGATGGGTCTGTAGAATAGAAATAGTACATTACATACAGTATTTTAATAAATTATATAGATACAAATGTGTGTCGTAAATAAATATATAGGTCAGTCATGAAACTCTAGATGGCACAGGCTGATGGGTTGTTAACGTAACTGATGATATTCAGAGCGTTAAACGACTTGGCACAGCTGATTGGTTCATGCTACATATGCAGCCAATGAGCTTACTGCCTTGCATTTATATGGCTGGCTAGCATTCACTAGAGATTCCTGCAGCACGCTTTCAGAGTTTCTCTGAAACCCTCCACCTTCCCCAGCTCCACCT
>NW_015660506.1:603164-634808 GCF_001515625.1 Sinocyclocheilus rhinocerous | reverse complement strand
GGCACCGTATCGCCATATGCATTGGCAGTAGCAAGTTCCTGTACTTGCTTGCAGCAGCAGCAATAATACAGAAATAACCAACAGCAGCAGCAATTCAGCAGCAGCGTAGCAGATCTATTCCGCCAAGACCAAATACATTAACACTGTCATATCCATCACCATGCTAAAATCTTCCGAGAGTTGTCATAATTGAAATCTAATAATGCAGTAAATGTAAGAGTTGTTTGCAAGGTGGTGCAGAAGATAGTGTCAAAATATAAAAGAGGACAAGAAATACAGCAAGAAGGGGGTTTATACAAGCAACATGCATGAGACTGTGTGTGTCAAACAACAATTGTCCCAATCCTCTGTGGACTGGCTTAAATATTCCACTAAATCAGCCAATCCGTTCCTTGCCAGTCCTGGCCCCTCAAATGGCACCTCTGTCACTACGGCAACGTAAATTACTCGCAGGAGCCCTGGGCCTCTTTGTGGCTTTGTGCACAGGACGTTACCACCCACATTAAACACTGCTGACCAGTCAACCCATATAAAGCAAAACATCAAATCCAGCCTGATATTGACAAGCTGCAAATGATTAGTAATTTCTCACTATCACAATCTGTCCTATAAATCTCCCTGCAATTGTTTTGTGGTGGATATTCATTTCAGCAGCTTATACTCAAACACAAACCATGTAACCCGTTTACTGCTGGTTGTTTATGTTAAACTGTGAATTAATAAATAATTAAAGAAATAAATCATTATAAAATAATTTAGATTTTTTAATACTTTTTAATATAATTTTTAAATACTTTTACTGTAAATAGACAATTTATCAAAATTGATGCCGATTTTTTTTTTTACAAAATTGTTGCAATGTTGCTAAATTTTTTAAACAAAATAATAAAAACAACATATTTAAATAAAAACAACATATTTAAATAACAAATATTAATACTAGCATACCATCATTTTTAAAACTATAAAATTGTGCTATTTATAATTACACACTCAATTACTCTCCACATTTTCAGTCCATTTACATTTTCATCAATAATTCAGAGGCTGATTAAAAATTGTACATTTAATTTTATTGCGAGTCTGTGGAAGTTGATATTTGTGATCCTTAATGGACCAGATATTCTTTTGCATATCAAGTTCTTATTCAGAATTAGTTTCATACATAAAATACAAATGATAGATAGATAGATAGATAGATAGATTTCTATTTTATTTCATCAGAGCTGTTGGGGGAGGAGGTGTGAAATTCACCCTTCCCCCACAAATGAATTTGATTTTATTGACTGTTTAAAATCTTTTGCATTAAAGCAACACACAGATAGGTTCACTACTAAACAACAATCACTAATGAGATGCAGTTAGATAAACAATAAATGTACAAATACTACCCAGATCTCCATTCACAGTCACACTTGTATCCTAAAGCTAAATATCTGGCATTAGGAACATCAGGCTGTGCAGAGCCTGCAGGGTACCATTAAAGATAATTTACATTAGAAGCAGAAGTCTAATACCTGCTACACTCGATTTTGTGTGCAGATTAGGCATGGTAATGCCGATTACCATCTCAATGGGTCAGATAATATGGGCTATTGTGCATGCACAAGGGATTTCTGGAGGTTTACTTAGTGTAAAACATAAAAACAATCAGTATCTTACTGTGTTGACAGTCCAGCTTATTTATAGCACATCACTCACCCACACCCACACCCACCCACCCACACACACACACACACACACAGTCACTCAGACTCTCATTCCAGATATCAGATGCTCTTTAATTTGATCCCACTACTAAAATACAGGTAACTTGCCATTCTAATTTCTAAATTCTTTAAAATACCTGGCACAAATGGTGGTCATTCAGAAAAATATAATATTAAAGTAAACAAAGTTATTATGGCGAGACAGTGAAATACTGATGAAATACTGAGAACAATAAAATTCTCAAAGGTTAACGTGGGAAATTTGTCACAAGTAGTATAATAATATATATTTTTTTATAAATTCTATCCTCCAAACTAAAATGTCTAAAACTAAAATATCATTGTTATATCTACTGAGTACCAAATTAACACCAAGTACATTCAGGTTGGGGTCAACAATATAAAGAAGATAGATTTTAAATGAAAAGATGGACAATGTTTTTCATTCCACATGTGTTTTATATGATGTACATTTGTGCAATTTATCAATTAAAATTTATATATGTCTACAACGTTTTGACATTTTACATTACCTTTCACTTTTTTTTAATTTTGTGTGTGTTTCATAACATTTCTACAGTTTTTTTTTTTTTTTTTTTGCTGAAAAGCCTATAATAGGTTATTTAATGGCCAGTTCCATTGTGGCAAATTACCAACTATTTGGACAACACGTAGCAATTTAGGGTCATCGTGTGTCCTGTATCTGTTTACTGGACCATAAGGAGAATGTTCAATAGCTTTACGTAGCCAAGTCTATAATGAATGTAATTAAAAATACAAAATAAAAAAAAATTCGCTGAAGTAAAACAAAAGAAAGCATATTCCATACATCATTGTGTGGAGTGATTCTTGATAAAATAACAAACACATTTTTCAAATGAAAAGAGGATCTGCTTTTCAAATGAAAATTTGGGCTGTCTAAGACTTAATTCAGGATTAACCTTTATAATATGAAAGAACCATTCGATAAGAATAAGACAGATAAGAAATTATCACATTAATGAGTCAAGTTAGAGTAATAGACCTACATTTATCTCAAGTTACATTATATATAGCAACCTCCTGAACAAAGAAAGAAAACGCGAACGTGAGAAAAAGATTTAGGGACTTTTCGTCTGCACTGATAACATCTGTAGACTCTGAAGACATCTTACCGATATCACCACGGTGTCTTCTTTGAATTTCGGTATGTATTTGTCACCTCTAGTGATTTCCGATTCGTTAAGTGGCCTGAATCGGCACATCACCTTCACACAACATTCAGCCGCATCCACCATCGTGTATGATTTTATCCAAGGAAACTTTCTCTCCGGTCAGCAGATCTGGTCGTCCACCCCGCAGTCTGCAGACGAATGCATCAATCAAACAATCAAAATGTCTCGACGCTTGCCAGCCGTTCAGCCCGTACGGTCCGTTCCCATTGGTTAGGCGAAAGAAGCTTTGAAACTGAAAACAACCCCAGACAAAATAAACTCCTGGGCACCGTTTTAAATAGCACGCAACATATCACATAATCATTTAAAATGAGTGTAATTTTGTTGTCGTTGGCGGCAGCTGTTAGGAGCTAAAGCCGAGTGCACCTTTGAAGAGCATCAGGACCGGACAGTTCCACCTTCCGCAGCTCCACGCGCTCTGACTGACGGCGGCCGCTCCTTCCGCACGCGCTTCTGCTGTCCAACAGCGCCTCTCAGCAGAGCTGCCCCTGACTGCAACAGGGACTGGAACAATTTAGTAAATTACGAAGTTCCACAAATAAAGAAATCAATAGCACTTTTGGAAAATATAATTTATTTGATGTAGACTTTTCTTTTCTTTTCTTTAATTTTCTTTCTTTTTTTTAATGGAAAAATCAACTGAACAATCAGTTATGCAATGTCGAAACGTATTTGAACGGATAATAAAAACACCACCAATTTGGTAATCAAATATTTAACTTATCAATTGTGTGATTATAAAGTTAATAAATGAATTTCATTTTTTCAGTTGCTTTTTTATTTAATTGATTTTCTATTATTTAGCCTATTGTCTATTTTATAGCCTGCATATCACACACACACACACACACACACACACACACGTTTAGAAATTTGATAATTTAATGCTTAACTTCTTTTTCTCAAGGATTTTTAATAAAAGCAAAGCTTATTACAACATCAACAGTACTTTCCGCAGTGAACACTAGAGGTCGCGGAATTCTTCTGCGTGCTTGTTCAAGTCTTCTATTATTTGTGATAACGTCTAAAATGCTACAGCTAACTCTAAACTTGTATGGAGTTCCAGTAAGTACTGTAAAAGGTATAGCAAAGATTCAATTAGACCATGATCAATTAAGTGGATCATTACAGTAATCCTGTAATGCAGTAGAATACAGCTGTGTAATTCTGCCTGTTGAAGGCCGCTGGTCCCAGTGAAGGTCAATCAGTGCAACTGAATCTCCCACAGAATGACTCCCAGGACAGCTTCTGCTCACCGCAAATGCAAGAGGCAACAAGAGACAACGTATATGCTGACCTGGATGTGAGGTTTGTGGTGTATGTGTAAAATATTGGCATAAGAGAATAGGTATGACAGATTTAAAATTCGTCCATTCCTTTTGTATAATTATATAATTTTATTATCATAACAACCAACCGCAAATGCTAATATATACATTTCTGCGCACTTCCCCTTTGAAATCAAAACAAAGGTCTCACGGTGAGTTCATTGTTTTCATGCCAAAGCTGGAGTCTCCTTGGCAACAGGCTGTAAACTCAAAGCTGCTTCAGGCAAATGCGCAATGAAGACAAAGGACTGGCCCTTCAAAGACAAGGACGTAAACACAAGAACGAATTTAACTTCGTTTAACTCAAACATTTCTGTCCAGTGAAGTAACAAATTGCCGACACAGGTGAGTCTTGCTTGTTTAAATGTAAGCAACAGAAAACACTTTTCATTCTCTTATTTAGTAACTATTGTTTAACATCAGATATGTTTTTCTTGGGAAGTTCTATGATGTATGCATTATGAATTGCGCTTATTGGCTTATAAGAGCTTCTGTGTTCTTATGCAATAATTACATGGCCATTTATTAATTTCTGTTTATTACTGTTTATTAAATTATACAGGAAGTTGCTTTAGGGGAAATGTGCTAATAAATAGCTTCAAAAGCAAGCATTTACAATTGATTTAAGATGAAAAATACTTAAAATGACTTTGAACTTAAATAATACTGAGATTATGCATTGCCTTCATCATAAACATAACCACATGGGGGCAACAAAGCAGTTCTTGTGCATGTTGTGAATATTGAAGGAGATATTCATTACAGTTAGTGAACCAGAACTACAGCTAATTGTCTGTTTGTGCATTTGCCAGAACACTGGAGCATGAGTAAACATGAAAGAAGCAGATTTGTGGAGCAGCTGTTGAAGGAAGAGCTTGAGGCTGTGGTTCTGGGGCTGGAGCAGGGACTCTACGCTTGGGAAGAAATTGACCTGCCTCATGATTCACAGGGCTCCACTCCTCTTATCAGTGCCTGCAGGAGAGGTCTTACTAAGGTATGAGACAATAGGGTGATATGATGAAAACAAGGCAGAAACTGTAGCTGTGTTCTGTGTAGGAAAGCTAATAGTGTAATGGGGGTGTAATGTATTGATTAAAATAATGGGCATAATATTTCACTTACTGTATTAGATACTTTCTACTACTTCCTGTTTTCTTGATTTAATTACTGCATTATGCATTAAACAACATTTAGTTTTAAGAGTAATAATATACAGTTCGATTCGGGGGATTTTACTTGTTTGTATCGCTTTGTTTGTGTCTGTGCTTTGGTGATAGGGATTTTACAAGTGACTGTTTTGCTGAGAGAGTAAGTCATCAACTCAGATTCATTCAAAGGAATGAAACAACACTGTACGAAATAGTTCCTCATTATATTGCACTATTTGAGGGACAACCATTTGTAGTGGTGACCCAAACAATAGTGGACATTATTCAATTCCATAATGCACCTCAATATAACCAATGAGTGTCACGCCAAATGAATTCCCACGTCCGTAGCACATCCGGCACACTCAATGTCTGAATTTGCTCATTTGTTTTCATTCACTCATTCAGTGGACTATAATAGTGGAGTAATGTAGGGAATAGTGAATGAGGTTATAGAAGGCAATTTCTTAAGTCATTGAATCATTTACTCAATTGATTAGTTTAAAATGTCAGATTTTTTTTACAGCACAACAGCACTCGATCAAAAATTGCAACATAATTTTGCATCAGCTTCGTTTGGAATTATTTTCGCTGGCAGAGCAAAAATATACTGCCAATATTGTCCCCAAAATTTAGGTTAATTAATATTAATTTATTGAATTGTTGTATAAAAGCTATATCACACTTGCACACTTGATGTCGGTTAATGTCAGCATGGAACTCTCACTTGTTTGATTGCTTAAATATCATAAACCTATAAGACTATTATTCACCTAGTTCATTATAATTTTAATTATCATTCTGATACATTGCTTTTAACATAGGCAATTTTGAAAACAGGTGATGCATTTCCTTCTGAAAAGAGGAGCCGATGCTACGCTGTGTAACCATAGCAACCAGACAGCTCTTCACGTTAGTCAACCAGCACTCCAAGAGGAGCTGTTGACGGCTATGATCGGAGACGTACCCCATCAGAGGCAGCTCTCACAAGCAGCCTGGAGGGGAGACCTCTGCTGTCTACAGGACCTGATGGTGAGCAGCTCAGACTTCAACTTCCACTTGCCATTTGACTGTTTGAAATGTGGTATCAACCTTTGGTTCACACAAAGCAGACTAGACTCCATAGGGAGTTCTCTGATGGATCAGTATTGGCCACCTGTCATGTGAGGGAGAGGTGGAGTAAATTACAACAAACAAAGCTTATATTGTTTGTGTGTTACAGGCCCAGACTTACTTGGTGGAGTTGAATAAACAGAACAGAGATGGACTGACTCCCCTGATGTTGGCTGTAAGGGATGTGGATCTGTTTGAAGAACTGGAGACGCCGTGGGACTATCAACCTGTGGAAGTGTTGAAAGAACTTATGTCTCTTCCGGTGTAAGGAATCCAATTTCAGTTGGATTTGTTATGGAAATGTAAAATATAAACAACAAATATAAATGCAATGTATTTGGAAGATGTAGAATTGTAAACAGTAAAAATGGAATTTAAGACGAATGGTAATTTAATAGGCCTCTCTCATTAAAAATAGTCACTGATCCACCTGCTCTGATTTCCAGTGATATGAAGATCCTTGATGGAAGAGGTCACACTGCTCTGTGGTACGTCTCTCAGATCAAGAGCACCAAGAAGGAAGAACTCTTCCGTATAATGGATTCTTCAATGCAAACAGGTAAACGCTACATATTCCCCTTATTTTGCAATGTGGAAGAAAGCTATTTTCTGTGAAAGTGCAGTAAACAGTAAAACTAATTGTGCTGCAAACCAGCTTGTTTATAATTACAATAATTAATTCAAATATTATGATAGCGAATGCACCAGTTTTAAATATCAAGAGCACTCGCTCTTACATTAAAGTAAGGTGGATTAAAAATGATTTTCTCTTCATAAATCTTAAATAAGTCTACATGGTGCATAATCATTTAATATATTTATACATAGTACAATCAATAGTTTTCATTGAAGTTATTTGTCAAGCATGTGAATATAGTACCAGCTATAGGCTAACTCATGTAATTCTCAAAACACTTGTTTATAGAGTTTATATCACTGTTTATACAGTATTTTATAAGAAAATTCATCCATTTATTTGTTGTGCAATTCATCAGAAACCTGTTTATGTCCTCAATGTGATGACTTATGTTAGTATTTATATTGTATTTTGGAGATACATTATTCACGTGTCTGGATGCGAGTCCTTCTGTACTCCCCAGCTGCTCTCCTACACGTGGCTGTTGCACACCAGATTCAGATGGGATGAAGGTCAGGTGCTCTCACACTTCTTACTCATTATATACAGTGAATCTTGGCAGTGTGTCCTGCAGAAATCCATTTGAACAAAACCGTAAAAACATAATGACGGCATAAACTGAATAAAATAATAAATAAGTCTCAGTGGGATTGTAAAGGCAAAGCCAATTAAATGTAGATTATTTGCTCTGAAATGTTTTGATTAAGCCCTTTTTGGCGTTTCATTTGGCTGAGCCTTGGTCACAGGCATCACAGCTGGCTAATGATTGTTTTTGACTGAATAGACCGCCTCCAGATGGTCAATAGTCAACAGGTGAATTAGTCATGTGTGATTCTGTGAAAGGTTATTGTAAGGGACAGTCAACCTCGCAGCTTTTATGCAGTGTTGTTTCTTGCTGCATACCAGCTGTGTCATTGATAACATTTCCTTTACTGATCTTTTATTTTTTTTTTGCAGAAAGAATCAGCTGAGACTATAAAGGCACAAAATTATCATGCAGACATCCACCAAGGTGAGTCAACAACTAGACTTAGAAAGAATTTATTGTTAATTTTAGAAGACAGAATACAGTGTCAGAGGTACATCTGCAGGATCATTCCAGAATGGCAGCAGTCCACCGGGCTTACAAAAGCTTTGGCAACCTTTTCCACCACCCTGAAACAGACACACACACACACACACACACACACTGTCCTCATTTCATCTCATCCTTGAGTAATGTTGGTGTTGTGAGTTTTTATGTTGGTGCTGTAGCATAACCATGGGGCCCCTTCTACATGACCCTTTTCACCCAGAGTGTATTTGGCTGTGTGTCTGCAGATAACAGGATTTGCTTTGAGGGTTGGATGGAGCCAAAGATATTCATCAGACAAAATGGCAGAGATGAGAGGAAACGAAGCAGGTTAGCCAGCTGACCGCATACACATCCATTCATCACATCTTCATCAAATTAAATAAACATTCAGATAAACATAGTAACAGGTAGAGAATTGAGAGTGTTCCTGTGGCTCAGTGCTAGAGCATTGCGTTAGCAGTGCAAAAGGTCGTGGGTTCGATTCCCAGGGAACACACATACTGGTAAAAATTGTATAGCCTGAATCCACTGTAAGTCACTTTGGATAAAAGTGTCTGCTAAATGCATAAAAAAATAAAATCACACTTAAACACCACCAACAGCAGCTGTGTAAACGTAAAATGCACAAACTGTCCTCACAAACAATTTGCCTGCATGAAACCTCCTGTCCATTCAGTGGCTCTCTCATTTCTACACAAAGACCGTACAGAGGAGTACAGTTACAGGATCAAGCCGTTGTCAGCATAAGACTATGGTTCCAGGGTGTACTATTATCCACACAGAGAGAGAGGGGAAAACTTGTCTAAGGAAGATTTAACTCTGCCCTTACTGCTAAGAAACATTCAGCATGTTTCAAAAGAAGACATAGTGGTAACACTTTACAATAAGGATAGAATAATCATGTACCAATACCTAAATTAATACTTAATTCATCATATGATTATTGAAGGCATTAACTAATCATGAACTAATGAAGAGCTATCCTTAACTACGACTGGAATCATATGGATTCACACATGAATAACGGCAGCCTTAACTACATGTTAGTACATGTTTGATAGGTAATGCATTAATTAGACAAACAGCCTATTTAGGAAGGAATAAGTACTACTCTGATTTTGAAATAAATTTAAATAATTTAATTCTAACATAATTTGAGGTTTTGACATCTGCAGGTTTGTTATAAACTTCACCGGGAGGCAAAGGATTAGTCGGTCCTCCTCATCAAGCATAGAAAATACTAAACTAATAACTGATCTTGTCGGTTTTGTGTTGTTCTCTTTAAACTCACTCTACTGCGACTTATACGCAGCTAAAGAAAAAATAAAAACTCAAAACCCACTAAGAACATTTGTAGAACAATTCCTAAAGAAATGGCCAAACTAGAAACATACCGCAGGTAAGTTCAGAACGTTTGCTGGGTGTCAGTACAGTTCACTCTCCATCCAGACGCAGGCCGTGATGATCCTGTACCACCACTCTCTGACTTCTTGAAAAGCCATACAACATCCCTTAATTGGGCTCAATACTCGTTGTGTTAGTACACGTGTGTTTGATATTAAGTATAAAATAAATCATGAGCTGAATTTAGCAATTTAGTAAGAAGTTAACAGTGAATTAATTATGGTTGGGCCCCCTTAAGTAAAGTCACGGCAAAATAATGTATTAACAAACCTTGAGTTGATGTTGCTATTAGTTTATGGGTAGTTAATAATAACTAATCCTTTGCCATACAGTAAAGTTTATAACAAATCTGCAGATGTCAAAAGCTCATTATGTTAGAATTAAATTATTTAAATGTCAAAGTCAGAGTACTTATTCCTTCGTAAAGAGGCTGTTTGATTTAGTTTACCCATAAATGTTAATTAATGCATTAACTATCATACATGTACTAACAAGGCTGCTGTTATTCATGCATGAATCCATATGACTCCAGTCGTAGTTAAGGATAGCTCTTCTTTAGTTCAGTGGTCTGTGAGTGTAAATGCGTTCAGGGGGCGTGGCTTTGGACGGCGATTGCAGGAATGGTGGGAAGTTCGCTTTCAGTGCTATCAGGCTAAAGTTAGCTTTTTCCAAGATCTCCTATTGTACCTTTAATGCCTTCAATCAGTAGTATATGATTAATTAAGTATTAATTCAGGTATAAGTATACATGATTATTCATGTACCCTTATTGTAAAGTGTTACCAATATAGATAATTTGTAAATGCTTTGAAAAATGTGAACATGCTCATGTAAATTAATTTTCACTCAGTCGAACTTCATCCTTGCCCAGCCTATGGAACGGCAGAAAAGACAAAGGCAAAATAAGGTCCTTGCATCCATCACTCAGTTTGACTTCTTCCTCAATGCCTGTTCTTCCTGCTGCTCATATCACTCAGCTCAGTAAGTCTGCTCCAATGCTAATGGACCCTCTTCTTGATGCAAGTGCGCTGTTGCAAGCACGGGCTAACATTCATAACAGTAAGTATAGACAGTTGTTTATTGTGAAAGAATTGCATTAAAAAAATTAGATACATAATGTGGTTTGACAGATTTCAGTGAATAAACAAGCACAGTCAACCAAAATGTAACTGGGTCCACTAGGTTAAAGCTATTTCACACTGCACTGATAGATGCTGACCAATGCCAACAGACATGTTTGTCAGGTTTAGTCGGATCAATGTGTTACCCCTGTCAGCGTCTGTTGCTGTTGGTCACCGTTTGTTTTCACTGACTGAACATGTTCAATCAGCATTTGTCAGGTCATAGAATGCCTAAGCAGTGACAGAATCTGGTGTTGTTCATTATTGCCCGGCATCTGCCGGTGCAGTGTGAACAAGCCTTTAGGAAAGTAGCATGCAGTCCAGACTGGGTGTGTGAAGATGTACAAAAGTGTTTGTGGATTTATTGTCAGAATCACAGAAAAGAGCTGATATTGCTCCCCAAACAGACCAGATAACCTTAAGTGTTACCTAGTCTCAGTGGTTTCCAAGAAATCCACCATTAAATCCTCTTGCTGATGAGGCTGGAAGAGTTTCCAAAGAACGTCTACAAGTAACACAAAAATAGAAAAGGACTGTGCTTATGATGAACAAGAAGGGAAGCAGTGCCAGTGTTGATCATTTTTGTGATCCAGAGTCTGTTATTAGGATCATCTGTGATCAAGGAGACATCTACTTGTATTGTCAGAAGCTTGCACTACAGTTAGAAAATGAATGGATTAAAAGAGAATGAAGAAGCCACCATCTTAGAGAACATAATCCTGACAGAGGTACATTTACCCCAGAATCTTGCCTGTGGAGAGATTCTCACCAGATCAGCTGTAGAGATAGTCTGAGAATGAATGAAGGAACTTAGGGTATATTGTCATCAGAAGACTAAGTATTAGAGGAGACCTTCACTAATACTTTGTACAATCCATAAGAAAGAGGATTACGGGATGCTCAAGGGGTAGTTTTCAAACAAACATATGTTGCCTACATTGTGGTTGCTGAGTCACCAAAAGTCAGGACACATTCGCTTAATGTAACTACAGGCAACTCTACTTTTAAGTTTGTGTCTGTGTGCAACTTTGATTGTAATGAAAGAAAACCATATAATAAAAGTTTCCAATTCACTACAGGGCTTAGAGGTGCTCACACAGGGGATGACGATAACAGACAAAAGGTGAGGAAATGCTTTTTTTTAAACATTTCAATAAATACAAAAAGTCTTGCCTTTAATAACCTTTTGATTGTTGTGCTGTGCTTTCCAGACACTACCTACTCGATGTTCAAAGACACCCAAACATCTTGCTCCGCTGGACAATATACACCAGGATGGCTCTGCATGTTCAAATCTTGAGCACCCACTTCTCTTAAAACAAAGTAGCATCTTGCCCATCTCATCACAGTCCAGACAAAGACTGGAAAGGATCTCCAGGCCGTCTTCCAGAAGATCCAGAGGCACCCAAGCAGGCAGTGAAGAGAGCAACTCCTGCAGCAGTAGTAGCCAAGAAGAGGATGAGACTGTGCCTCAAGATACACACAAAATACATGTGGGCTTAGAGAAGTCACTCAATCTGGAACTGGGGACCTACTTGGATTTTCAGGATTTAGTCAGTTCTGTAATACACAATACTACAAACGATAATGTAATTTCAGACAACAAGAAAGGCTACACATCTATCAAATCATTGACTGTTAGGGAAGTCAAGGATGAAATAAGATGCAAGTCTTCCAAAACAACCGAAAACTCTCCAACTATGAACTGCTGCTCGGTCTCTGAAGGACCCAAAAACATAATCAGACAAATACCTACAGTCAGAGAATCCGGTTCTGTTGCAGGTGAGAAACACCTCACCGCTGTGGATACTGGTGTAGTAGAACAAACTTCACATGAGAAGAACAAACCAATTAAGATGATCAAGAGAAATGCCAGTAAAGGCAAAACATCTATTCAGACAAATCAGTCATTCAATGTTCTGGCACACAGAAAACAAAGTACTGTTAAAACCACAAGGAATAGGATATATTCACCAAATCACTCAAAGGAGCAACTCAGAGAAAGTAAACCCACTAGCATAGTTATTGCAGGAGAGACGACTAACAAATATTTGCCAAGAGCACCTATAATGGCTTGTAAAAAAACTGCAACAAGGTTGGTCTCTGAACCTTTTCAACACATGAAGTTGAGTGATGACAAAGCAAGCAATAACAGTCAAAACCAACTTCACAGAGATCAGAGTAATGCAAGAGCATCCAAAAAGCCAGCAACAGGACCAATACAACGAGCAAGGTCTGCTGTGGATTATGTCACTTACAATGACATGTTTCTGAAGATCAGTCAGGGAGATGAAGGCCCAGTAATCTACGAAATGTTTGCGACTCCAGTTTATGAGAATCTTAAAGCGGACAGTTCTGCAGAGAGAACCAGACAGATCCAAACAGCACTTCAAGTTAAAAGACAGATCAATGGAAAACTAAGGGGCCAAAAAAAAGAGGTTAACCGAAGGAAACAAGCTCAATCAGAGAGATCCAGTCGAGCTAAATGCAGGCAGCTCAAGCGGAGGGATAATGTTACCAAAGAGATAAAGAAACGCCCACCTTCTCCAGAGAATAAATGCCATGTCCTTGTAACCTCTGCTTGTGGAACTGTCCAGCAGAACAAATCTGAAATGCACATCGAGGGAGATGGAAGAGAAATTTCAAGTGCAGAAAGACAATATACTTCCATACTATCAGTGATTGAGGAAGTACTTTCCAACACTGTATCCAAAACAAGTCTCATAAAGGAAATAATACTTCAAGAACAAACTCCAATTGATGCAAGTGCCAAAAGTGAACCTGAAATATCATGCGAGACCAAATTGCCATCGCAGCCCCTTATCAATACCTGGACAAGTGACGGAACGGCGTCACCTTTGTACCAGAGGTTTCTAGAGGAGGTTGGTGATGGACCTCTCACAGATGACCTGCTGAGGTCTTTGGCAGAGGAGTTGATCTCACTCGAGAGAAGAGACGTTGAAACACTCAAGACTGAAAAGGAAGATAGCACAGAGTTTAAACATAACTTGCCTACAAAATTTAAGACATTTTTAAATGAGGTAACATTCTAACATACTTCACTTGTACATAGTGTCAACCAACCCTGCTCCTGGAGAGCTACCTTCCTGCAGATTTCAGACACCAACCCTGCTTCAACACACCTCTGCAGGGTAGTAGCTCTCCAGGAGCAGGGTTGGCTACCCCTGCAGTATTATATGGGCCATCACAGTGAGTTTCTGTTGTTCATCAGGGTGTGTCCTCAGGTGAACTGCATTACTCTAATGGATCTTGCTCAGATGATGCTATCACATGGACAAAAGGAGAGGTTCTGGGTAAAGGAGCTTATGGAACGGTAGGTATTTAAGTGCAGTCATTTTAAAGCACTCTTCCTAGCTATAGTATAAACAATTATGATTTTCAAAATGTTCTCCAAGCATAATCAATTACAAAGCTATGTTTAAAATTTTTATTCATAGGTGTATTGTGGGCTAACCAGTCAAGGTCAGCTGATTGCAGTAAAACAGGTGGCACTGGATGCTTCAACTTCAGAGATGGCAGAAAAAGAGTATGAACGCTTCGAGAGAGAAGTGGATCTTCTTAAGACCCTTCATCACACTAACATTGTTGGTTTCTTGGGCACAGCTCTCTGTGAGAATACTGTAAGCATCTTCATGGAGTATGTTCCAGGTGGGTCAATCTCAAATATCCTGAGCCGGTTCGGACCCTTGCCAGAGAAGGTCTTCATTCTATACACTCGACAAATTCTGGAAGGTGTTGCCTATCTCCATGCTAACAGGGTCATCCATAGAGATCTGAAGGGGAACAACATTATGCTTATGCCCAACGGAGTGATCAAGCTAATCGACTTTGGTTGTGCTCGCCGTCTTAGCTGTCTTCAGACTTCAACTGGAAGTAAGAGTGACATTCTGAAGTCTGTGCATGGTACCCCATACTGGATGGCACCAGAGGTCATAAGTGAGACAGGTCATGGACGAAAATCAGACATCTGGAGCATTGGCTGCACTGTGTTTGAAATGGCCACAGGAAAGCCACCCCTCGCACACATGAACAAGATGGCAGCTCTTTTTTACATTGGGGCTCAAAAGGGCTTAATGCCATCTCTGTCTGATGACTTCTCTTCAAATGCAAATGGCTTTGTCAAGGCTTGCCTAACCAGGTAATTTGCTTTTACTCAAAAATGAAATATTTGCTCTGGTTATTTTGTGCTGAGGAGTTTTTTTTAATCCATTGTATATTATTGTAAAATCTCCACAGATTATTATCTTAGGTGTTTTGTAACAGTGGAACAATTTTCCTCTTTGCAGAGATCCAAAGCAACGACCTTCAGCAGAGGAACTGTTAGGACATCCATTCATCTTTCATCACAGCCAAGCCTGCAATAGGCCAATGAACTGAAAACTTGATTCACCAAATCAAAAAGTAACTTTTAAAAACCATGATACAAAGCAAACTGACATTGTGACCCAACATAATTTAACATGGAGAAAATCTAATTCATAAAATAACAGTGAAGATCTGTAAATAGTTATTTGACAAGCGTGCCAATAAGTTCTTAACACAATAAATGATCACATAAAGACTGAGGTTAAGGTAGTGGAAACCATGGAATTTATTATTAAATCTAAATAAAACTTGAGAAAAGGCAAAAAAAAAAAAAAATGCCAGAGTTTGCACTTGCCTTATCCAACTGCAATTCAGTGATCCAAAGTAAAATCATGGTGTGTACAATGCTGGCCTCATTTACCAATAGCTTCACACTAAAAAGAATCAAAATCAAATGATCAAAACCATTCATCCATATTCAGAAATAATGTTGAGGGCCTGTGAAAGCCCAGATCTCTTTGGGTCAGCACTGTGATAATGAACTCAATCTCCTTTTACCCACCTATATTTCTGGTCATTTTTGACTGACTTACAGAGTTGCACAAATAGGCTACTGCTTCAAGCCAAGAAATATATAAAATGCACTTCACAGCGAAGGTTATGTAAACTTTATAGAACTATACTTTTTGAGGCACAGCCTTTGGCATCCAGCTTAAGGTCATCTTGCAGGTCAAAAAAGGTACAAATTGCATGGCCTCTGACAACATGCCAGGTAATTGGCAGGGTGTGGATTGCCTGCTAGTTCACCCTCTCCTGATAGCACTGGAAGGCTGCGCTGGAGATGCCAATGATAGATTCTAACACTGAGTCACAAAATCCCCCCTACCCCCATATATATGTATATATATATATACACACAAGCAGCTCCAAACCTGAGAAGTTATGGTACAGCTTTTAGCATACGAGAATGTATGTAAATTTTTCTTCACAATCTGTAAACAACTATCTCGTCCCTTTCATTATAAACATGCAGTTCATATAGAAGGTATCAGATGAGGGGAAAGGAAACAAAGAAACATTCAAGGAACTATGGAACTTAAATCTTGATTCTGCATTCTTTCTACTAACTTTGTTTAACAAATGAGAGGAGCGTCAGTCATTCTAGAGGGTGCTTTCAGTCTTACAAATTTTCATTGTGGCAAAAACTTTCATCACTCATTATGCTTTTATCATGAAAAGTTTTTTTTTTAAACTATAATGGCCCTGACATTCGTATACTGGCTCACGCATACATACAGGCTGCTCGTGAAGGAATACTGAGGAAAGCAGCAGTTATACAGAGATGGCGAGACTGAACCGAACTGCCAGAAGATCGGGAAGCATTTTTATTTTCTTTCTCTTACTCTTCACATTCCTGTTTTTTTCCTCTTCCTAATAATGAAATCTATGCTTGATTTTCTCTTATATTTTATCCTCTTTCCTATCAGTTCAGGAGTCCATTCCTTGGGCACTTTATAGCGAATCAAGCATGTCAAAAGTATCTGTAGTCTGTGTGTTGGCCATTAGCTAGGCAGGAGCCCTCAGGGCCATGGCTCTCCACTGGTTTCCTGTCCAGTTTCACTAGGGTGCTGAGATGTCCGTAGCCCACCTGGTATGTGACAGGGGGAGGGGGGAAGGGAAGGTTAAGAACAGAGCTGTGAGATGACACACACTGCTGAACAGAGGAACAATGAGAGGAACTACCTGCACCGCCTTTGGAGCTTTTGTTCTTTTTAGAGTGGTGATTGTGGCTGGCGTCGGGGTTCACCCTCTTACGTGAGGAACTGGAAGCAGAGCTTGTGCCATCACCACTGGAACCTACTGGGCTCCGAAGGGCCGAACCAGATGCGGGTACCTCAAGGCTGCTCCTGCCGTTGCCGCTATGCGTGTGCGTGTGTGAGTGGCCATGTTTGTGATGGTGACGATGGGCTGAGTGGTCTCTGTGTTTCTCCTTGCTCACAAGCGGGCTGGAATGTTTGCTTTTTGCAGCACCCTCGTCAGAGGAGCTGTGTCGCTCAGAGGACACCTTTATTTTCATTTTTAGCTCCTCCTTACTTGATCCCTCCTTTTCGCTCTGGGAGGGAACCGGAAGACGCAGTTTTAAAGAGCTCCCTTTCTCGCGTTTGTCCTGGAGCTTGTCCTGCCCAGGGACGGGCAGCTTCATCTTCAGGGGCGAGGCAGTGGTGGCTCCTGCTCCCTGCTGCCCATGAGACAGTTGGGGCAGGTGTTTCCGGTGATCCGTCTGTGTTGGAGCACCATAGACCTCCGTCTCCACGTTCTGCTGCTCTTGCCTGCGTTTCTGCACTGCCATCTCACCAGCGTGTTTCTCCCTGTACTTGTCCAGAGACATCTTCTGTGTGGGTGCTGCAGGTGGTGGATAGGTCGTGGCCTGGTGCTTCGCCCCGCCACTGGCCTTATGTTCGTGTTTGGCAGGGTTTAACTCTGCACATTTGTCAGGCCGGTGTGGGTGCATAGAACTGTATGGGGGAAGTTGTTTGACAGAATACTGGTCTGAGTGTACTTGGTCCTGAGGCCAGTCACTGGGAGCGGTGTACGTGTATGAAGTTCCCTGCATGTTGCCAATGGAATCAAGAGAAAGACTGCTGCTTGAGTAGCTTGGCAGGGTCACTGGGAAAGACGTGGAGGCTTTGGAGAAAGCTGTATTTGTAGAAACCCCAGGAAGGGCATCCATCAAGGACATGTCCTGGGTTAATGAAGGTCCCGCTAAAGAGCTGCTGTCTGAGGCCTGACCATCTGATTTGGGCTTCTTAGCAGCTTGCGTAGCCTAGAAATAAACACAACAACAACTATGTGTTATCCAAATTAAACAATCTAAAGACACCAAATGCATGACTCATCTAGTCTAATCACTTACCCTCCAGTTACGAATCCTCTTCAACCTGCTGGGTGTCTTCTCTAATATTTGCAGAAACTCGTGGGTCAGTTCTACAACAAAATTTGAATGACTATAATTTATGGGTGACTTACACAACAACTAGGGCAAAATGAGCCAAATTATATATGGTAATTTAGGAGAATGCTCATTTACCATCAAGAAGTTCAAGTGTAACTGAGTTGTCCACATACTCCCACCAGTGCTTTCCATCGGTGGAAACAGGGATCTCCCAGTTGGACCACTTGCAGGCCAGGTGAATGCAGACGCAGGCAATGACTGTGGGCTTGTACTGCAAGCAGAAGGTGGTGAGGTGCAGACTGCAAGAGCAGCACGAGGAAGAAAAAAAGACAACAAAGAAAGCACAAAACGATCAGTCACTGAGCAGACAGAAGGCAGTGTTTAACATCTAGAGAATATTATTAAGGAAGCACTGAAGCCACTAAGATATTCCCCAATTGTGAGTAACACTTCCTAAATTTACCTGCACAGTTCAAAAACTACTTGATTTAGCACCATGCAATTAAGGTAGACAGTAGTTTACAAAGGATACAAACTGAATGGCAAAAGACAACATGAGAAGGGATGCGTCAATCAAAAATTTGAAATGGTCAGGAAAAAAAAAAAAATCAAGCAGAACTTCCTGAACATGTTATCCATGTAAAGAAACAGATTGGCTTAAGAGGAAATGGTCTACAAGGCCTAATGTCGGAGTGCAGTCAGCCAATTCTGATCAGCAGCTGATCAATTTTATCATCCCTACATTTGAAGTTTAGAATAGCAGTAGAAAATTCTATAAAGTTCTATAAATCAGTTTTACATTGTGAAATTAAATCTGTGCAAGCAAAAGAATAATAGGGTTGTTACTCATAATCAAGGGTAAACTTGACACCATTGACATAATACTGTACATTCAATAACAGGCGTAAAAGCCTGCAGTCAACAGAATCATAGGGAACAGTAAAGCAAACAAGCATATGGTTACCATCCGTATTTACCACATTGCAAGCCCATGTTATGAAAAACAAAACAGGGCTGACTGTTTGGCCTCATCAAGTGCTTATTCTGTAATCTCTGTAAATTTGCCTACATCTCTAAAAACAATGTTAGTATTTTAATGTGGAAGGTAGTTACTTGTTCTGCTAGGGAAAAAAAAGGAAATGCATCTAAACTGCATCAATAGTCCCTGAAGAAGCCATGAGGAATCAAAGATTCCTCTACTAAAATGCTAGCAATCTTTTAGTGATCTTTTAACAGTCTTACATTGAACAAAGTGTTTTACTGACATTTGAAACAAATAATAAACTGAAGCCTCAGTCAAAGCTGGATGGTAACCCTGTGCTACAGAACAGAATCAATGTTTGGACATGGGGTAAGAGGAGCCTTTAAATCATAATGGAACAAAGACAAACAAATGACTGCAACATTCATTGCATTACAGGTGATAGCTAAAAAAGACCTAAAAACCAGCCTCTACTTAAAAAAAAAATGCAAGGAAAATACACAAGGGAATAAAAATTGTAAGATCATCCATCATCGGACACATTGGCCATACAAAACTATGCTTGATTTATCAATCAAGTTCTGTTAATTCAGTTTAAAAACCTGTAAAGTCCATATCCTTTGAGGACAAAACAAAGGCCAAAAAAAAAACAAAAAACTCAATGGCCACATTATATGCAGACCATGTGTTGAGCATATGCCGCTCTAGTCCCATGTTCAGACATCGCATACAATGCTGCAGTATCCCTATGCAAACAAGGGGGCAAACACTAATGAAAGGTAACCTGATTTAAAAATAATTAAGACAATAACTACACAATGAGGGAGCCCAAACACAAACAAAAAATCCTCTATTTGATTAAATTACAATGACTACACCCTTTAAGGACCTTTTGTTACACACCTGATACCAACAATTTTTCAGGATTGTAATGGGTATAAAAATACATAGCCAAATGAAACAACTATTTTAATTTTAAAAAATAAAATAAAAATCAAACGGTCCTTAATGGGTTTATTTGCATTAAAACAAAGGTATTTCACAATGGAAGCACAACAGATGTCTGTATCTAAAAATCAAGTCAGGCAGTGAATGACAAAAAAAAAAACATTAAAAAAAGCACAAAAAAAAAAGTACTTCTAAACAGTTTGAATACGAACGACCAAAACAAAGGTTCAATTATCACTTTGAGAATAACAAAATCATAGGAAAAAACAAAGGGGTCTGGGTACTTACCGTAAGGACTTCTATGTAATGTTTACATCTGTGTAATCTTTAGCTGCTATTCAGGCTACCAAAGTGTCTTTTTTTAGACAAATGCACTTCTGTAACCGAGCAAACGTGAGGTTCAAGAGCACCACTACACTTCACATTGTGCATTCAACCCCTCTGTGCCAACAATGATCCCCCGTACAATACACCGCACTGCAACCGGGGCCGGTGCCACCGAACCCCCTCCCCACCCTGCTCTGAGGGCATGTTTGAGAGGGGGGGGGCGTCCCAGTAGCCACCGGTGCAAGGAGGGTGTTGGACACTGGTAGGGTAACCTGCAGTAAAGGAAGCTATAGTGTGCAGTCACAGTGCAACAAATGAGGTTCTGGATAACAACCTGTTGGTAGCCATGAAATAGGAAGTCTGTGCCAGATCCTTGCTTGCTGTGAAAGTAAACAGAGAGATAATGGCAAAAGAATGAGAGTGAGTCAAACTATACACGTGAGTAAGAATGAGACCCAGTTACGCTCAATACAGTGAGATTTACCTCTCCAAGAACGGCATGCTTAGCCATAACGCAAAAGCCAATAGTTTGATTCAAAGACTAAGCAAGCACTGTTTTGTATCTAAAGTTGATTGCAGTGAGCATATGAAGGAAAGTCTATACCTCGCACTAGCTGGGAACATTTCACCACATCAGTGTGTGGATGTTCAATTGTTATTTCAAAGCCTGCAATATAAAGCACATGAATTTCATTCACAGCTGAATCAAACTGCTTTCAACACCTGTGGATCATGAAAGATAATCATGCATTAGTTAGAACAAAGCCTTTAAAATGATGCAGAATTATTGAGATGATACCCATGTATCATGTGGCAAAAATAACATCCCAGATTAACTGAAAATCAATTTGGTTTCTTTGCAACAAGGTTTCAAAAAAATGTGAAATCACTGCGTTCATCCCCCACTTAGGTTGCGCAGATCAGTAAAAATCGTAATGACTTCAAATGGAAAAAAAGCAGGATCCACACACATTGAATACTTAATGATTTTTGGGATTTTTTATAATTTTATTATACAAAAGGCACAAATGGATCATCAAATGTCTGCACGTTTTCAACAAGGTTTAAAATCACCATTCTGGTGAATTTAGTCATAATGATACAACTTTTCAGGCAAATACTCTGAGTAAAAATGTTTTTTGTTTTTTTTTCCCAGAAGTGAACCACTGTCAGCAAGTTCACTCTAATTGTTGAAAGAAACCTTCCATAGACTTACCTAAAGTCTGCAGCACTATGGTTTCAAGTATCACCAGCTCTTGAGCTTGCTGGAGGTATGCCTGAAGTTCAATAGACAATCATTACATGAGGCTTGTAATGTGTCTTTCTGTATATTCAACCCATAAACTGAATTCTTTGCACCCTTCCAATTACAGGCAACACTAATTGTTTGCCGCACAGTTATTTTTTACTTGTCTTTTTCAAGACACTTTTTTTTCTCATTCAAGAGATTTCTGTCCTAGCACTGACACACTGGATGTCTAATGTCAGTGTCTCACTAGTCCATTTTTAGTTGTAAGCCTCATTTACATTGTTGCTGGAGAATCGTAGGGTTCTGTGGTTCACAGGTTCTGTGAGATTCACATGAACGGGAAAGAAATAACAGAGGCATTTGTTTAATTTGCCACCCCCTGTCATTCTTAAAGGAATAGTTCACTCAAATTAAAACTCTGTTATCATTAACTCACCCCATGTTGTTCCAAATCCATAAGACATTTGTTCATCTTCAAAACTTTCAAATATGGTCAGGGGAACTTGCGTAACGCGCAAGATCAAACTTCATTGGTTCTCATGTGTCCAGCAAGCACGTTTGAGCTTCCTTTAACCATCTTTGATCAGGTTTCAATAAAAATATCTTTATTTGTTTTTTTGAAGATGAACAATAAACTTTTGGAACAACCTGAGGGCAGGATTTTTTAAAAACAGTTGGCAGGTGAGAAACCCCTGATCAAAATCAAGTTGTTTGGAGTTGACTAGTGAGACGCCTAATTCTGTAGTGACAGAATCTAAACACACTTATGTGTAGCATAAATTATTCAATGTGATGAAAAGGTTGAGGAAATTGAAGAAGAAAATTAAAACAATAATAATACCCAGGACTTACATTACTCTTTGTATCCAGTGGAGGCTCCTGGGGGTTTAAACACGCATGAGTTACTTTAATGACATGTTCGAGTTTCCGTGGTTGCTCTTCAACTTTTGCAGCCAGAAATAATGCTGTTGGGGAGGTGGTCTAGAGAGGAAAGAAAAAATGTCAATGTCATGTCAAAAGATGCAAGCCTACTTTAAAAGGTTTTTTTTACTCAAAAATGAAAATTCTGTCATCATTTACTCACTCTTATGTCATTCCAAAGCCATAAGACTTTCATTCATCTTCGAAACACAAATGAAGATACTTTTAATGAAACCTGAGAGATTTCTTTGAAACTTTATAAAGTTCCTAGAGATCATAAAAAACTATATGATTTGAGCAGTTTAGTCTTCTGAAGAGACAATCAGTTTAAATAAAAATATTTAATTTAGGCTTTTATTCACATAGAAACATCGATCGAAGCACATACATCAGATATGTTAAACGGAAGCTCAAACATGCTTGCTTGACTTGCGAGAACCAATGAGGATTGTTCTCATGTGTTTTGGGTGAATGGACTTTCAATGGACAGAAATTTCTACAGGACTCGTTAAAAATATCTTCATTCATGTTTCATTTGAAGATGAATGAAAGTCTTAAGAGTTTGGAATTACATGAGGGTGAGTAACTGATGACAGAATTGTAAATTTAGGTTAAAGTGTCTAATTAAAACATCAAGATCACCAGAACTGATGAAAAATGTTTTCACAGCTGGGTAGACCAGTTATTAACAGGTTCATAGCTGTGGTTAACAGTGTTCTATAATCTATCTATTTCACCTTCATTTTGGAAACTGCATTAACAGTTGCACTGATGGACCATCCTTACACTCCAGGTGAAACACACCCATGAATATTCATGAGTATGTGTATATTAGGTTGAAAAGGGTATATGTAATGGATGCAGGCAGTGCGGATGGAAACACTTACATTTCTGTGGAATTTGGAGAAAGAGTGGTACATATAAAATCTGTGCATGTAAACAATGGCAGTATTTATTGTGAGTTGAGAACTGATGTTTAGAGTTAAGGAAAACGTATGATTACATAACTTAAACCATTTACTGACCTAATTACGTATTCGTTGTCCGTATTGATAAAAGTTGGCCGAAATACTGAGATATATAATTTTTTATATATATATAAAAAAAGTCAAAACAATTACATAATTCATATCTTTAATGTATATATATATACTGTATATATACACCTTACTACGTGTACTGCGTTAGGCTAACCGAGATTTGTCATTTGCACTTATATATTGTTGCTCTTTTGTTAGTTTTGACTGCTTTATATTGTCCTCATTTGTAAGTCGCTTTGGATAAAAGCGTCTGCTAAATGACTAAAAGTAAATGTAATGTTTACGGGAACCGGCCTGTTCGCGTGCCACTGACATCAGATGCGTGCTGTCACGCGCCTGAGTGACTTGAACATAAACAACATAAATCCATGGTACAACTAGCTCATTGTTATGTTACATATATAGACAGACTAGCTAGATAACACGTACATATACAAACCGCACGTTAATCATTTGTAGAACATTAATCAGCAAGCGCCTGTACGAGACGTGTGCGCGCTGCTAACATAAGGGGGTTTAATTGACAACCTCAAATAATTTCAGCCGAGTTCACAGTTATTACAGATATTCATGGTACACAAAAGTGATAGAAATTATAGTTGTGAAGGCAACGCGAACAGTCACAGCGAGAGACAGAAACGGGCCTGCTGTTGATCAGCGTCTGAAGGATACACATTTAGTCTCTGGCCCATGTCCTGAATAAGATTCGCGGCTTGCTGTCGATACGACAGCTCTCTGTCTGGCTCCACTCCGCAGCGGCGGGACGGGGTGTTTTCGAGCTGTTCCCGGGTAAAAAACCATTTGGACGATGATCCCCGGCACGCCGCCATTACCGTCCAGCAGACGAACAGAGAACGAGCGTCACGCATTTTCACCTACGTCACGCACGTGCGGCGCCACGTCATTGACGTACGTCCTACAATGCGGTTCTGCTGGGAACTGTAGTTTACTTTCGCTCATAGTTTTCTCGCTTATATTGTTTAGTATGAAGGATAATTTTAGGATGTGCTGTGTGTACGAATACTAGGTGGTTTGAGTAATACTTTAAAAAACAAAAATGTTTTATTTAAATCCTTTTGAGTTAATTATTGAAAGCAAACATCAGACTCATTTTGTATCACCTGGCAGACGTTTATTTGTAGGTGTAGGCTATATATGAATAAAATATGGCATATTCTTTGTGGTTTAACATAATTTATTTAATGCCATAATTTATTTTAACCAACTATTTGTTACCATTTAGCAAACCTTTCTTAAAAT
The DNA here is from genome assembly GCF_001515625.1 of Sinocyclocheilus rhinocerous. Classification (NCBI taxonomy): domain Eukaryota; kingdom Metazoa; phylum Chordata; class Actinopteri; order Cypriniformes; family Cyprinidae; genus Sinocyclocheilus; species Sinocyclocheilus rhinocerous. The sequence continues at coordinate 610,053 of NW_015660506.1, read as the reverse complement.
GGGAAAGAAAACAGAAAATATTTTTCTAGAGAACTGTAGATCTGATAACTGTATTCTCAAGAGTCAATATTAGAATCTGTAAAGGAAATTAAAATAGACAGAAGGGTCTCATCTTTAATTAAATATAAATCAATTAAAAAGCAACTCTTTAATGGCATATTATTATTCTTTTTTAATAAAAAAAAAAAAAAAAAAGCAAATAAAGTAAGGTTTAATTCTCATGACCCAGCTCTCTGGTAACATACTTATGATACACTGATCAGTCACTCAAACTGTTTTCTTGACAGACCTAAAAATTCCAGAGCATTCCCAGCAAGCAGTTTATCCTAAACAAAAGAGTAAAATAAAGATAAGCTGTAAAGTGACGAGCACAGTGTATTTGCAATTTGATGTTTAAAATAAAACCTAGTGTATTCAGATAGATAGATAAATAGATAGATAACTGTTTATCTTACCTTTAGCAAACTATCAAGCCCATCCATGGATTCAATCAGTGCACCTGGCTCCAGTTCCCCCAGTGGAAATGGGTAATCTGTGCCTAACATCACTTTATCCTGCAAGAAACAGAATACCAAAAAATAAATAGCACATATTAAAAAATCCCAGAGATGTATGTATATTGCTTCACAGTTTTTATTACCAGAATAGAAAGGTCCTGCACATGAAACATGTAGCTTTGCCATTTCATCACTTAGAGTTCACTTAGGTAGCTCCTTATATAAATCGCTAACTAAATATTATTGTGCCTCTTCTGTTACAGGGAGATTTAGCATTACTGTTGATATAAGAATTAAAATAACTACCTTTCCTATGACTTCCATGAGTAACTTCAGTGAAAGTGGGTCGTGCACTAGAGAATCGGTGTAGAAAGATCCTGAGTATTTGCGTGGGTTGATCTTGTTGTCGGTTGCACAAAGATCAGGTCGCACTTTAAAGCCATGCTCAATTCTGCCGATGGTGTATGGGAAAGCACCACCTAGAACCCAAAGTGTGATACCACATCCCTCAAGACAAGTAACGGCAAAAAAAATATATAAAATAAAAAAATCTTTATATTTCAAGGTTATCACTAAAGTTGTTTTGCAATCCACAAAATGATAAATTGATTATCTAAAAATAATATGAATATTTTTACCTCCATGAGCAAAGCAGACCTTAAGTTTGGGAAATCTTTCAAAAACACCTCCAAAAATCATGGAACAAATTGCCATTGTAGTTTCTGTTGGCATACCTGTCAAAAAGTGGAGCCAAACAAAGATTATGACATACTGTACAGTACTAATCTTCCACAAAACCACAAAAGTAATTAAAAACTTAAATAATACATTTATATAAAATAAAAATTAATAATAAAAAAAAAATTGCAATCAGATTTTTTTTTACATTTACTAATCAGAATCTGCTATTAAATATAAAAACCTCGACATCACATGCAAGACACTCAGTCAAACCCACCAACTAACCAGGGCAGCCAGTATTTTGCCATTCTACCATCTGTCTGCATGTCCCATGGATGCACAAATATTGAGCAGTTGAGTTCCTCAGCGGCCTGTAGTAAGAGGCAAAATATTGATAACAATGCCTTACAAACTGAGACAAAGCTAAATGACTGCTTGACAAAATAATCACAAAGAGACCAAATACTTTAGTGTGACTGTGGCATGCAGGTCTACTAAAAGCAAATGGACTTACAGCATAGACAGGATATAGCTCTGTAGCATTGAGGTCCCATGTGTTTATATGAGAGCCAATTTGCACTCCAGGGAATCCGAGCTGATTCACACACCGTCTCATCTCCTGTACTGCCAGATCAGGGGCCTGCATGGGCAGAGTACCCAGCCCAACAAAACGCTTTGGAAATTGCTTTACTGTAGCAGCCAGATCATCATTCAATATCCCACACAGGTCCAGTGTGTCATGGGGTTTGGCCTTTAGAAATGCAGTGGAACATCAAAAAGAATTTAGAAGTAAAAGTGGTGAATGTCTATATATAGCACCGTAAGGTACAAAAACTAAAAAGTTTTTCTTTGTATCTTATTTAACCCCAAATTGTACATATCAGTACCTTAAAGTACCTAAATAGTATGTAAAGTGTATATAATAGTACCGTTTGACCACCACAATGAAAAACTGTCCCTTTTTTTCTGAGAGTGTATCACTTAAATTCTCATGTTAATTTTCATGTTACGTCTTACCCAGTAGCTGAACATCACAGGTACAGTGGAAAGGGCCTGTACTGTCACTCCTGAAAAAATGAAAACAAATCTCCGTAATAAATATTAACAATGAAATAAAGTTGAACTGGTCTGCAGATAATGTACAAATAATTTAAATAAGAATTTTAAATATAAAACTTGTTTATTTATTAGATAATAAAGCATCTGAAAACAAAGCCACAAAACATTTTCATTGAGAAATAGCTGCTTTACTCTCTTTACCGTGTTTGTCCATATCCCGAATCCGAGCCTCCGCATCCCAGCAGTTCTCCTGAATCACTCTAAACAATTTTCCATCCTTCATCATTTTAGCTTCACCCTGGTACACACAAACCCATGGTGTTTTTTAACATGAAAAATTTGAAATTTCTGCAGCCATGCACTGGGTATTCACAATGACAAATTGTATTTTCAGCCACTTGGTGGCAGTGGAGAGCAAGGTCAAATACATACAGTAACTCAATGCAGTGGACTTTAGATTGGAAGGAGGTGCAAAGTTTTTAGCATGACAAGCACATTTTACATCAGCAATCAATGTTAATCTGCAGTTCAGAGAATATGAATTTCATTTCAGAGTGGTAAATTATGATGAAAATATTAGTTACAATTATCTTTATTGCAGTCATTCAGTCTATCTTGCTGTTTACTTATTATAAGGTACATTATGTATTAGGCACGGCTGAAATGTAAGATTGATCAAAGTCTATGTGTGGGTGTGTTTATATATGTATATCTTGCTCATTTGGTTTGAAAAGAAAAGCAGTGGAGCCTGACGAGGAATTAATGCAAATAAATGGGCTGCTAGAGCTACAGTGACTCACATCAAAATGTTTTAATGAGCAGTTGTGTACATTATTCTTGTGTTTGAGTGTTTCTGTTTTAGAGTTCTTCCTACTGCACCAAAGAACAGAATAAGCTGAGCATCTGAGTAGACCAGAAACCACCCGAGACACCAGCTGAAGCACAGTACAGAACAATCCAATTACTCTAAAGGACTGCAGGTATAAAGAGGCTGACAGATGCTTTAACATCCTCCTGCTCTGAGTGGAGGATCAGATCTGTCTCTGCTGTCCACTCATTCCTCATGGGGGTCGTAACATACTCTCACACACTGACGCTTTCTCTCTGGAAGAGCTCGCGAGAGATCATGCCAGCTGGATCTATGGCCAAGCATGCAGAACCCTTTCCGTCCAGCTGGTCTTCTTGCACCATCATCCCACTAAACTGCAGACTGAGCTGATTTTCTCCATGAGCAATGATCAGGTGTGGAAAGGGTGTATTAGAATGTTAAACTTACTTTGCAGTGATGGTGGAGCTGAATGAATCCGCCATATCCATATCTCTGTGAAACATGAAAAGAATGCTAAGGTGAATTTTAAGATGCCATTTTACATCATAGTATTACACTTTTACTATGGCAAATATAAATAAATACATTTTATATACTTTAATGGAAAATAATTGTTGATTTTATTTGCATGTTAAGACATGAGAAATTATTAATAGAGTCTTGCTCAGATAAGCAAGCAATAAAGGTCAGGGTTGGTGATCAAACCCTTTCATTAATGTTTAACAGATGCATACATTTTAAGAGTAAACCTGAAGTAGTGTCTTGTTTAACACTTTTAGCATTGAAAAGACCATTTTTGGTTTAGCAGTTAACATAAACATCTGATAATCTAAAATTGGACATACAGATTTTTTCTTTATATTTAGACATTTCCTGTATATTAAATGCTGAGGAAAAGAGTACAAATGTACAGCTGACCAAAATATATCAAAATCCAATTTGGTAGCCTGTTTATAGAAGCAAGGCAACGTCCAAGTGAAATAATGTAAAAATGTTGACAAATATGTTATGAGCCAGGTAATCTTGCATGGCTAACCTATGACACATTATTTAAAGGTAACTTTCATATCTTAAGCAACCTACCTGTTTCAGGTCGGGCCATTCCTTTGGTAAAATATGATTATGAATATCAATCTTCATGCTGCTGACATTAAGAGCTCAAATTGTAGGCCTGAAGACTTGACAGTCTTGTAAACTTAATGTTCACCCCTCCTGCAGTTGTGAATGTTCAGCAGTGTGTGAAACAGAAAACAAACATTCCAACCCCTGTCCTGTCTTTTGAAATGGCCCAATGAAAACCCCTGAGAAGAGACACAGCAAGCAGTATTAGCTTTTTATGACTTGTCTGCATGAATTCATACCTGTATACATTTTATGAATTGACTGACCAAATTAACGTCTTTGTAACTTATGCAATATATATGGCAGACTTTTGGTTAAAACCAATGGTTAAAAAAATTAATAAACACAAAAATAAGGTTTAAACATATATAAGGAGAGACTGCTGCTGTCTGTAATAAACATTTTCAAGGGTGTTTCAATGAATTCAAGAAATATCTGCCCTGCCTTATCAATTTACTTCACATCCTGCACAACAGTGTCCTCTAGCGGTTACTGGAGGTAGGGGCGCCAGAAGCTACAGGCAGGAATCCTTCTCGGTTTGTTGACAGTTTGTTCATCTTTATTGATTGCCACATATGCGAATAATATCGAATATCGTTTTGTAGAGTTTAAAATATATAAACTAAAAATAGCATAGTTGATATGTGACTAATCAGTTTGATAACGTAACAGCAAAATTCTACTTTTAAGAAAACTGGTTCAATTCTCAGTCAAAAAATAAAATAAAAATATGCGCCAAAATTACATGCAGCCGGCTGATAGCCTATGCTAATCGGTTGGTAGCTTTCGTAAGAGAAACAAGCGCGCAGCCAATTCTGTCTTTGAACTTCAGTTTTTGCGGTAACGCTAGCTCTATATAGCATGAAGTAATTAGCTGGTGAAGTGGATTTACTTATTGTAGAGTTAACGAAAGTTGTTATGTTATGTGCGACAATGGAACGACAAAAACCGAACCATGTTGATGATCGCTCGAAGCGGGTTTCTTTCTCTAGTGAGGAAATGGAAACCCCGGACTGGATCATGAGCCAAAGAGATTACAGAGCGGTTTGAGCAGGGAAGGAAAACGTTACTGTCGCTCCTCCGTTCACTCGATTTGAGTCCTGTCTGTTGCTTGGTTGCATGCAAAAGCTTGGCGCTTAATTGTTTTGGAGGTAGGCTATGCTGAGAATCAATAGCCAATATGCGCGGCCACTTTAGCGAAATTTCAGTTTCGGGCAAAAAAAGGTCCACTTTCCATTGTCAGTATAGCCTAGTGTAGAGATGTGTATCACCCTTCACACAGAATCCACTTTCAAAACCAAGCAGCTTTCATTTGGTCAACTCATGCGACCAATTCGAACCCGTTTCGGGTTACGTTTGTCATTATCTGACTGAAGGTTGGAGACAGCTATTTGTGGCAGGTATAAATGACTTTGACACTTGACAAGATCGTTTCTTAAGTCACTTTCTTAAATCTACTAGCCTACTGTGCTTTATCGCCTAAAATCAGATGATGTGCAAAAGTCAAGATATGCTGAAACTATAGAAAGCGACGCATAGCCTACTCATCCCCATGTCAAATTACAGTTTGGGTGGCTGCAGTTCTTGCGCTCGGACTGGAGTTGTTCTCGGTGGGAGGGTGGAGTGGGGTGGGGGTCCGTTGCTGATGCTGGGCAGATTGCGTTTATCTCCGCATCTCTGCTCCGCTACCCTTAATGCTGCCACTGGATGGCTGCGCGTCGCAGTTCGACGTGAGATCATATATTGAGGGCTTCATCTGATTTCAGAAAAGAAGAAAGCAAACAAACATGCCAGACAGTACGACTTCTGATCCATGCCCTGTTCCCAATCCGACTATTGTGGACCCATCGGCTGTGCGAAACGGACAATGCGCCGCTGCCCAGGATCCGAACCTACCCAAAAGAGGGAGCCAGGGCGATCCTTTCAATGTGGACCAGGACCAGGAGATGAAAATCACAGATAGCGTTGAGGGCCAAGGTAAACACACCTCATCTCTTTAACATACAACAGATCTAGCTGTACTTTTCCTAGAGTTGTTTCAGAAATGCACTTTAAAGTAATTTATTTGGGATATTTTGAATAAGACTAAAATGCCGGAGAAGGTTGCAGTCCAGTGGAACACGCAGGCGCTCTAGAAACTATTAATAATTCAGGTGAGCACAAAACACTCACAGTTTAAGTTAAGAAACTGACCAGAGACTAAACAGCCTTTACTGAGTGGCAAATGTTTAGGAGTATAATTTAACAAAATACATTTACATTTTAAACGAATAGATGGACATTGTTTATTATATAAAATATTGTTCTGTCTGTTTGGAGCAGCTTTATTTGTTTCATTCAGTTTCGTCACGTCGCTCTCTGTGTGTGGCATTGATTCTGATAGTTCACCACAAAGCGGCTCCATAAGTTTCGTGTTTGCAAAAAAAATATTTTTTTTTGTGAATATTCTAAGGTATCGCATATATTTTGTTCATATGTTATTATCATAAACTTTGTTACTATATAAAGTCAACGTTGTTGCCAGCAGTGACTCGGCTTGCGTGTATTTATTTTTATTTATTTTATTTATTATTTTTCTCCAGTATATCATTCGGAAAGGCTAATCCCTAACAATTACAACAAAATGTGACCTTTATTATTAATTTCCGTGTAACTAATTAGTATATATATATATATATATATATATATATATATATATATA
>NW_015660506.1:580773-602976 GCF_001515625.1 Sinocyclocheilus rhinocerous | reverse complement strand
TATATATATAGGCTATATTAATATTTATGTGAAGTTGTTAATTTGATGTAATACCTATGTTTGTGTGTTGACAGGAAAGTGGCTATAAATTGGTTGTTTGTGTCAAAGCATAAATGATTCAAGATTCAAATGAATGAAAATTGTATTTGTGTGTGTGTGTTTTAATTAAATCTGTGAATTTTGAATTTTTTTTTATTGCAGTCAACTTAGGCATTCATAAGCTTTTGTTAACCTGCATGTGATTGCAAAACAAGACTAACCATTTGGAGGGAACAGATGTTGTAATTTACATCTGGCCATCTATGATGGTTATGCCCCCACTGTAAAAGACTAGAAACTTTGTTTCTGCTACTACTCAAACTGAATCTACGCTGACTCGCACCTCCAGTGGAGCTGTTTAGAGGAGCATCTGATCTCATATCAGCACTTCTACTCTTAGAAGCAGCATTAGTCTCTGCACCTGCAGGATCTGAGTGTGGCTGTATGCTGTAGCATCCTCCTGTGCAATCAGTTTGAGCCGCTGAATAATTCATAAGACCTTTCATTCTCCACTGGTGAAATTGTGGGGGCATTAGAATGAGACTAAGAAGCCTAAGAAAAATACAAATTAACGAAGAAGCAGAAATAGGAGTTTTAGTTAAAAGTAGCAGTCTGTTGTTTACAGTCTCAGCACTTGGATTATTTATTTATTTATTTCTATTTTTTGAAAATTCATGCTAGTCTACTATTTTGGTATAATGTATTTCAGATAAACCCAACCCTAACTGGTACATAAAAATAATACAATATGTGGTTAGTCACTTTACATAGCTTAAACAGTCTGTTCCTAAGCGTTTTTTTGACAAAAGCTGCAATGCAGACCTAACTTTATCATTTAGTCAAAGGTCTGTTTGCTCAAGAATTGCAGTTACTTAAAACCGGCAGTGGCAGCCATCAGAATGGACAGATAGTTTAGAATAAAACTGGCATTGGCAGCCTTCAGTAAATTCTTGGCACATAAAGTAAGTATAAACTTCAGACCACCATGACCAGTTGGCAGTCGGAAATGTTGGCACTACTGTCTTAGACTTTTTAAGAAAAAATTCAGATTTTGTAATTTTTTTCTGCTTAATCTCAGTGATACAAAAAGGGGGTTGCAGTTGATTATTAAACCAAATAAAGCTAAATATGGATTAAAAACAGTTTCTTCATATTTTTTCATTGAATTTGTACATGCAGCCATCTTGTCACAAATGATGCACATGTTTTTAAAGAGAAGCATATCCTGTTTTTTTTAAGTTACATCATTAATGCCGAAGTGGCTTAATTCCACTTACAGCTTTTCCTACAAGTTAAATAAAAAGCAAATCTTTTAGCCGATGTCCTTTTAAGCCATTAAGAGGAATGTTTCTCTCTCTTTCATGCAAACCCTATTATGCATGGAAGAAATGTTGGGTCATGTGGATGTCCTGCTTCCACATGATTAGCAGACAGACGGAGTGGGGGAAAGACCTTTATGTTGAGTTTCGGCTCATTTTATGTGCCTAGTCTAGAGTTTGCATGGGAAAGTACAAACTGAGCAAACTCACTGTGTGTAAAGGTTTATGTAGTAACAGATCTGGATGAACAAAGTTCAGCTTGACTGGAGTGTGTTTTTGGCTCAGAAATGAAATAGTTTGGAACTTATGGGTTACATTTGTGTGAGAGCAAATCATGCTCGCGATCCTGACTGATGAAATAAATCATGTGAGTGGCCACATTCCCCAGCTCTGTTTTTCAGCTCTTGCAATCACACTGACTGACCACCTATTGACTCTGTGCTCATAACCCTCAGCATGTGACTTCCACAGGCCGACAGATCAGTTTGGTGAGCATGGGGGAAGACACAGCCACCCACTGTCACCATGACATAGCTGCCATTCATTTTGAACAGATGGCAGAGGCATATTTGAATTTCACCTCTTTGGCAAACACAGCACAATATGAACATTGCTTGGATGCTACACAATAGACAGTCAACAGGTTCTGCTGATTCTGTTCACTTAGTCTTGTTCATAATTACACTCACGGATTCAATTTGTGACCTGTGGTGTAGAATTTATCTCTAATAATGCCTTGATAAAGACTCTGTTGAGGGACACAGATATCGTTTCCTTGGTCAAGGCTGTTTCTGCCTCAGAGTGAAATATAAAAAGATAAGTGTGAGCCAAAGTTGAAAATAATGACACTTTCAAAAGTTTGGGGTCAGTAAGATTTTTTTCATTCAACACTTTTATTCAGCAAAGATGTTAAATTGATCAAAAGTGACAGTAAAGACATTTATAATACAAAAAGTTTATGTTTCGAATAAAGGCTGTTCTTTTGAACATCCTGTTTATAAAAGAATCCTGAAAAAAAATGTGTTATGGATTCCACAAAAATATTAAGCAGCACAACTGTTTTCAACATTGGTAATAATTAGTAATGTCTCTTGAGCAGCAAATCAGCAAATTAGAATGATTTCTGAAAGATAATGTGACACTGAAGACTGGAGTAATGATGCTGGAAATTCAGCTTTGCATTCACAGGAATAAAATAAATTTTAAAACGTATTAAAAAAGTTATCTTAAATTGTAATATATTTTGTGATATTAGACTTTTTTGTGTATTTTTGATAAAAAATGAACGCCTTGGTGAGCATAAAATACTTATGTCAAAAATAAAAAATCTTACGAACCCCAAACTTTTGAATGATACTGTACATTGTGTGATATGAAGTCAAACGGCAAGATATAAATTCATTGTGATATATAAAGTCACAAATACATTTTAATATGTTTAATTTACTCTGTTTCTTTTTTATTTTACTCTGAGGTGGATCTTCTAATAGCTAAAGATCTCCCAGGGCTGCTAGCTACAGCTTTTAAAATCATATAATTTGTGACTTAATACATGATAAACAGAATTTATTAGTGGCACCTAAATCTTGTTGAAACCATTTTGCTCTGCTAATTAAACACAGAGCCGATGCCCCTCTGACAGTGCAGATTCTTTTCTGCTCATCTTTGTGTCTGACATAAAGCTCTTTAATATTGCTACCCACCTCAGGCTCAATGCCTGTCATGGTCCAGTGAGTAAATAATCAGCCTGTTGTTTGTTCTCCTAGTGCACTTAATTTAATCGTATGGCCTTTAACCAGTGTTTTATTTACTCTTTTGACAGGTCTCTTGGAGAGCAGCATGCGCCTGAAGCCTCATGAAGCTCAGAGTTACAGGAAGAAAGCTTTGTGGGTGTCCTGGATCTCCATTGTGGTGACGCTCATCTTGGCTGTGGCAGGCTTCAGTAAGTTCACGGTGATGCTTTTCCTGGCTGTGGCAGGCAGGCAGCCTTCAGGATGTTCAGTTGGTTTAGGTTAGAAGTAGTCTCAATCACCCACAGTCTGTTCACTGACTGTCTGGTGCATATTACACACAAAACTGGAAAATACTACTTTCTCAGTCTGGCAAGCTTCAGTCTGATTGGCTTACTGAATTATGATTTCTCTGATTACACATTTTCAGTACAACCGTTTGCAGTGATGCCTCTCAGTAAAAATTTTTTTCATGTCTATTTTTATTTTCAGTCTATTACTGTGGTATATTGAAATGAAGATAAATTAAATGGTCCCTAAATAGCACATTACATTTCAGTTAAATCTCTTCCTAAGTGGGCTGTTGTTGGCTTAAATAAGCTGCAATGTGGACCAGACCTTATGCTGTTGAGTCAAAGCCCTGGCTAGCTTCAACTGCCAGTGGCATCCATCAGGATGGGCAGCTAGTAGAGACTAGAACTGGCAGAGTCAGTCTTCAGTAAATTCAAGTTTAGGCTAGAACTGGTCACTGTGATCAAGTGTAGGCGGTCAGAATAGTTGGCACTACTGAGTTTTAAATATTTTGGGTTTTACTAGTAGTTGAGGTGTGTTTTGATAATTACAGGAAACTTTTTTTCCATTATATTGATAATGCTAGTGTCAGACTCTGTTCCGTGTTTTGTGTGTGTTTTGCTCCCCATGTGTTTCCATGCCCTTATTTGGTTTTCCTGTTCCTGCTCCCTGATTGTTTCCAGCTGTGTTTTCCCTCATGTTATTATGTTTCATTAGTTCCAGGTGTTTCTCGTCATGTCTTGTGTATTTAAAGTGTTCCCGGTGCTTAGTTCTTCGGCTGGTATTGTATGTGTCAAACTTCTCAGCTACGTGTGTTTTTCCTGGTTCCCTTGAAGTCATTAAAATCTCCTTATTGGTGTACTCCTTGTTCCGTGCTCCAACACAGTAGCAACGTGACAGTAAGTTAAAAGACAAAGATTTCATGATAAAGATTTAATGGAGCAGAGGTTTTTGCTTCCAGAGTTAAACACATTTTTGTATTTATTTTTTTATTTTTTTGGTTAGAAAGTAGACACAGTTACATTTGTTTATTTTTTTATACCTGAGGTATAAAATAATAAACAAACAAACAAATAAAAAATAAATAGTAATTAAAAAAATATTTATTTTATATTATGTACTAATTAATTAATTTATTTGTATTTTTATCTATCTGTATTTTTTAAAATCTATTTATAAATATTTTGCAATCAAGTAACTGAGTTTTTTCATAAAAATGTATTGATAAAGCATACAAAGTTTCTGTGAAACCTACTTCAAGTGACGTTCCAAAAATCAATTTACCTTAACTGTGTGCTTTTTGTCAGGTGAAAACTTTTAAAGCAGAAAACATCAGCACCTCTGCTGCTATTTAAAGCTAATGTGTGTAATTTATTCAGTGTTAAAACACTCTTGCTATGCAAGCTTAATACATAGAGACAACTATATTTAAGCCATTCATAGATTGAATTGCTATACAGTTTAAGCTGTGGCAATGTCCCACAACATTGATCTGTCTGAACGGGCCAGCGTTGGTGTTCTCAGAAAGAAATTACACAATGTATTAAAAAAGTTGTATGCGTACAGTTTTGTAGTTTTTGTAGTTCTTTGTTTTTTAGTATATCTCTCTCTTTTTTGTATATGTTCAGTAATGGTCTGCATTGATTCTTTATTGGGAATTTTTTTCTTGCATCTGTTGTCTTTAATTTGTATTTGTATGCCTTAAAAAATACAAATTAAAGGTTTCTCAGATTTTTCTGATTACGTAATAAATAAAAAGTAGCAGTTGTTTGGGGTATTTAGTACAATGAAAAATAAATGGCAATTATTAATGCATGATTTAATTATAATATCATGCATACTATTTTTCACATGCCTTTAAAACTTAGGAGGGTGTCATTTTCAATGGGATCCTTGGCATTAAAACATTCTTGACTTTAGCCTCTTAACTCCTCATGAGACTGAGGCAAAATGCAGCAAAGGAATGTTGCTAATTTTAAAGGGGGTGTATGTAACATTTGTGCAGCAGATGCTCATTTAAAATATCAAAGCTCACTGACATCTATACAGTTGATCTGAGAACTGACAAGCAACCTTGTTTCTTTGATGCTTTTTCTGTCTTCACACCCTTGATTTAGAGATAACTAGACTAAATGTGGTTTCAATATATCATTTTGAAACGCAGTATAGAATATGAAGATAAAGCCTTTTTGCACATGCACAAAGATGAAGCGAAGGAGTAAATGTAAATGGTTTACAGGACGTTTCAGTATTTGCTTGCCAGATGACGATGACTCCCCAGCTGAGTCTTGTTTCCTGCCAAGGTTTCTTCTTCATTCTATCTAATCATCTTAATTTTTGCCTTTGTCTCAATCATTAAAGGTTGCAAGGCATTATTATATGTAAAGCGGTGTTGGTATGGAACCATATATCTTGTGAAAAGAGCAGGTAAAATTGAATTGAGAAGGAATTGTTTGAGAGTGTAAGCTGAGAGAAATGAAGATTTATACCATGGCCCTGTAATGAAGGCAAAGAGCAATTTCTCATCCCAGAGGGACTGTAGCTTTAAGGTTTTTATATTTATCTACCTACATTCACCTCTACCTCTCAAACACACACATGGAACCATACTTACACTTGTCATTATATCATCCCTGTCTAATTTTAATCTTTATGTCATAGGCTAACATGATGATTAACAGAGAAAAGGAAGTTGGCATAGGAAGCAGACAGTGTGTTTATCACGAGTTGTCTTCAGTGATAAAGTGTATGGTTGTCGGACATTTGACATGACAATACTCACTGTGTTATCAACGACCGTGAACTTTGCAAAAGCTGCAACATTGACTGTGACTTCAGTTTGTACCAGTTGATTTCATTGTAAAGCCCATGGCTCAGCTGTCCACGAGCAATCTGAATGTCTCATGCTAAACAGAATGTATGGTGTGTCCTCTGTGTTTTGTAACATGTAATGATGCAGCAGTCACTACACTGTCACTCTTATATCGCACAGTCACACTTACACTGTAAAGAATCGTTCTTCACCGAACAGACATCACGACTCTCGTGATGCCAGGGGTGTGGGGCTTGTGACCGTCTTTGGATTCTGAGGAGATGAACACCCAGCTTTGTTTTTGTGGTTTGGAATACTTTTTCAGATATTTCATGCAAGTGAGTTGGGAAATCATATGATATGCTGGATCTGAAAACATTCTCACAGAAACTCTTGGGAAAATATATGATAAAAAATGTGTTCAGGCAATGCCTCTCATTTGGAAAGCTCCAAGATTTATTGAGGCTTACAGCAGGAACTGTTTGCTTGCTCTACTAACTTTACATTCAGTGTCAGTCAGGATATTCTCTAGTCTAGTGGAACATTTCAGCAATTGTTAAAGTGATAGTTAATTCAAAAATGAAGATTCTGTCATCATGTACTCACTCTCATGTCTTATTAAACTTCTATGATTTTCTTACTCCCATGGAACACAAAAGAATTTGACTGATGTGAGGACTGGAGCTTTCAAGCTTCAAAAAATGATGCACAAGCACCATAACAGTATCATAAACATGGTCCATCTTATACATTCAGAATATTCATCCGAAACCATATAGCTTTGTGTGATGAACAGACGGAAGTTTCAAAGTTGTTATTCAGTGATAACCATATTGAGTTATGTTGTTGATCATTGATTCAGTGAAATGACCTTGAGAACTGAATTTTTGTGATTTGGATTGACGATTCATTGACCAGATCTGACTCACAAGAAAGATATTTTTCTTGAATTGGATATTGCTACTTCTCTTAAGTAAACTTATCTTTACTGAGACGTTTGCTTCTCAGTAAGTGATGGCAAAGTTTGAGTAATTTTCATCTTTTAAGGAAAGGGTTAAATAAGAGAAATGTTTCTCTCAAGTCACACTAAATTACTTACTGTTAATGAACAGTATTTAAAACAATTATTTTATTAGTTTTTTTTTCCATGACTAATTTATTTGATCCTTTAAGTTACACACATCTACAGCAGCATAAAGCCCTTTGTTCTGCTTAAATGTCTCATTTGTTCTCATATATTTTTAAAGAGAGCTGAAAAACTCTTATCTAGGGCAGTATTTGTGTGACGATTTAAGTCTTCCTTTGTACTTATTTTAGATTTGGTGGAATATATATGATGTTTCTCATTAGGAAATTGTATTCTCCACTCCAGTCTTGTTTAGTAGTTCAGCTGAATAGACTAGCATGAAAATGCATTGTTAACATGCCTTTAACATGTGATATGTGTGCAAGCCTTTACTTGCCTGTATATTTGACATAAAGGATTATTAATGCTAAACAGTGCATTTTTTTGGCAGTTAGATACAGATGAAATGTAATATGTGCGCAGTTTCTTCAGTCAGATACTGCATAATTAGATGCTGCGTAAAAGATTTCTGTTGTCAAAGACACATTTCTGCTATCAACATGGCCAGGTAACTTTCCATAAGATGGATCTTTCATGAGTGTTAAGCAAAATGTACCCATAACTCCGTGTCTTATTAGTTCCACCTAATTACATTTTACAATGTAATGCACCGATCAGCATGATGTTTTACTTCTGCTTTCATCAGTCATTGTCATGAGTAGTGGTTTGGTATCTCTATCCGGCAGTGATTTCACAATAAGGGCCTGTAACATACCATTGCTTCTGGTATTGCACTGGCTATAGATTTTCTTCCTATTACATGTGTTGATTTTATATGATTTTTAGAATATTCAATATTTGACAACATTTCCAGCAAGTTTTTTTTGTTGGAGATATTGACTTTGGTTAAGAAATTTAGATTTTAGTAGCCTGAACTACATTGCAAATCTCTGATGCAGGACTTAGAATGTTATTGTAAGCCCAAAAATATATGGCCACAGCTAGTAAAAATGTTTTCTGGTTCAGTTTTGAGTCTTTTTTTTTTGGTTTATATTTACTTTTATACACTTTTGTTTAAAAGGTTTGAAAATGTTTTTGAAATAAGTTTTTTTTTTTTACCAAGGCATTTATTTGATCAACAATATAGTAATACAGTAATATTGTGAAAATATTCTTACAATTTTAAATAACTTTTTATTATAAAAATAATTATTTGAATAATTATCAGTGTTGAAAACAGTTGTGCTACTTAATATTCTTATATTTTTTGAAAAATAAAGTTTGAAAGAACAGCATTTATTTGAACTATAAAAAGTCGTCACTTATGATCAAATTAAAGCTTCCTTGCTAAATAAAAATATATAATTCGTTTTATTATCTTATTTTATTATTAATTTCTTGAAAAAAATCTTACTGACTCCAATCTTTTGAACAGTAGTGTATATAATTTCAATGTGCCTTATAGTACTTTACAATGACTTTTAAGTCAATCCAGTATGTGTACTGAGAAACGGATCTGTATCTGTGAAGGTTTTCGTTCACTCAGGTCAGTGTGGAAAATTAGGATGTTCATTTGCACTGTATTTTTTAGGACTTATCCTATTGTCCTTTTATCATTATTATTCTGTTATGTCATTTACTTTCATGATTAGCAGGCATGGTTATTAAATCCTTATCCATTTATTCCTGAGTTCAACAATGCAGACAGCAGAACGTGAGATTGTCGGAAAGCTCGACAGAGCTAGCAAAATAACTTAAGGTGTATAGTACTTTACAATGACTTTTAAGTCAATCCAGTATGTGTACTGAGAAACGGATCTGTATCTGTGAAGGTTTTCATTCACTCAGGTCAGTGTGGAAAATTAGGATGTTCATTTGCACTGTATTTTTTAGGACTTATCCTATTGTCCTATTATCATTCTTATTATTCTGTTATGTCATTTACTTTCATGATTAGCAGGCGTGGTTATTAAATCCTTATCCATTTATTCCTGAGTTCAACAATGCAGACAGCAGAACGTGAGATTGTCGGAAAGCTCGACAGAGCTAGCAAAATAACTTAAGGTGGAAAGAGCTTAACGAAGGGTCAGTACTGTTATAATTCAGCTGGTGATGTGATACATGCTTTGTGTTTTAAACAGCTTGTAGCGTTTAGTAATGGCATAGCAACATAAGTATTTTGCATTTGGTTTCAGGTGAAGTGCAACAACACTGCACAAATGAAATCTGGATTTTTACACTAGCTAAATGCCAGATATGTGCTCAGAGAACATTTGCCTTTTATGCAAATTATCTCTTTTGTTCCTTCAGTGTCACCTTCCTCATACTGCAGTAGCTACATTCACTATATTCACACATTACATTGGCTGTAAAAAAAAACAAAAAAACACAGGTTATTTATTTGTTGTTACAAACTAGTATTGTGCTTCTACAAAATTAGACATTTTTAAAGCATTGTTCCTTAAGGTGAGACACTATAAAAAGGATAAAAAAATCACCACAAATGGACGGTAGTATTATAAAAGTATTTTATACGATTTATTTATTTATTTATTTATTTAAATAAATGACTTATTAAAGAGGCAGGCAGGGAGGAAATTCAAATGTATTATAATGACATATGTCACCTGAATTAAAGTACACTCATGAATCAGTGATCATCAATATTTCATTCTTGAAAATGTGGTGTGAATATGTGTAGTAGGGTGTGCAATTGAGTTTTTAATGATTTTACATGAAGAACAGGATTCATAGTAAAAAATGAGACAGTGGTGGAATGTGGCCCTCATGGGAAATCAGTATTCTAGTTTTCAAGTCATGATATGTGGCATAATAACTAGATCCTTGAGACTTCTATTTTAATTAAGCCCTTCCAGTGTGAACCCATGTTGCTTGCTACCAAAATAATCCTGAAAGTGAGAAGCGATAATGATGAGTCATTAGCTTGTCATTTCAGCCTTTTTAGTGAACTGAACTAACATGCGGTGCTTTATCACTGCAGCAGTCACTCTGCTTTTCAACTTAATCAGTGTCTTCAGTTTTATTGCTTACAAAGATCCAATTCTCATGATGTTAATTTTACATTTCAAATGGGATTCTAGGCAACATCAGATCCAAATTTAGCATTGTTTAATTGAACTGACATTTAGCCAACTGAGGCCAAGTTCTCCAGATACATGCAGCACTGGTCAGAGTTAATTAGGGGTTATGAAAATAGTGTGTGTGAAATATAATATCGCCCATTAGAGCAGCTTCACTGAGAGGTTGTTGGGTCTTGTTTGAGTGCTGTATCTTTACACTGGGACTGTCTTTATCAGCCTCATCCTGACATGCGCTATAGCTATTAGTTTCACAGTATAATGGATTATATCCACACACACACAGTGCCAAAAGACCGAGAAGATTTATTCACTGCAGTTGAACTTTATTCCCAGCTGTCTGTCTTTATTCCTTTCCTGATGACAGGCATCTTATATCAAGTTCAACCAAGCATTTAGGAGAACATTTTCACTTCAGATACACTGTGAGTACTGAGTACTTTAACTAATTTTATCCCTGTTGGTTTCTTCAGTTCTCTAAAATTATTTGACACTTTTTCACTTGTGAATCATCACTGAGGTGTGACATCACCTTTAAAAGACCGTGGTTGGTGACATTTTCAGTGCGGCAACACATTTCACCTAAAGTCACTCCCCATTTTCTGCACATACTGAATGTTCTTCTCTCACCTCATCAATGTGCTGTGCTGCCTGAGGCTATTTTGACCATGTTGTCATAAGATGATGATTTATTGTTTTGTCCTATAGTTTTGTCATCCCCATGTTGTTAGCTAAGTATATAGGCCCAATGTTTTTGTTCCTCTGCAGGACTTGCTTGAAACATCAAGAAAGGTTTGGCTAAATGAGTTGCATGTATTTTACTGGCCCTGTAACCTGAGCAGAGCGCTGCAGACGTCTGCCGTTCTGCTCCATTAGGAACCTGTCTAAACACATTAAGTCTCGGTGTTGAGTTCTCCTTCCAGTCCATTTAGGCAGGACCGGCATCACAAAATTGTTCTCTAATAATGGAACCAGTGTCCTGATGGCAGCCATACTGCTGGTGTTTGTGGGACACATCATCAGTCACTCTGAAACTCTGCAGTTTTTCTTTCTATCTACCTGTCTGTGTGTCTATCTGTCCATCTGAAATAATATGATTTGTCTATTGATGATTTGTCTATTGTCTTCTGGGTTTCTTTTTTCTTTCTTTCTGCATTTCGTTCTATAATATATTTCCTCTATTGAGTTTTCTTTTTTTTTTAAAGTAAAATTGCAATTTCCGTCCGTCCGTCCTTCCTTTTTTTTTTTTTTACAAAAATTGGAACATTGTAACAATTGTAATTGTTTGTTGATGGAATGCAGAGTGTGGCGGTCCATTTGGTAAATATGAATAATATCTTAGCTTTTAAATTAATTTCTCTGCCTGCTCTTATGGGGCTTTTTCTAAGTTCAGAGTTATTGCACTACAGCAACAACTGGTATTCATAATGCTCCAATGTAAGCCCTCAAAAATATGCTAATGCTGTGTATATATAAGTTGAGAGAATAGGTGTTTATCCACCAAAAATGTTCCTGCTATTGTCAGCATTCAGTGGCATCAGTCGGCGCATATATTTCCGCTGTTCTTCTGGTCTATGTGTTCTCACTGTCTTGCTCAAAGGTGGCAAAAATCAACTAGTGTGCTGCTGCTGTCCATGGTCCTGAATTCCCTCTGGCTATTACAGTTTAGAAAGCCTGGATTGAGGTTGAATGATGCTATTTCTGAGTAATGCTGCACATAAATTGTATACAGCTGAAAAAGGGCCAAGTTCAAGAACAATTTCAGTTTTGAGCTTTATAGTAGCCTGTGAAAAACATAAGTTCTTTTGCCCTGGAAAAAAGTGCTGGTTAAATATAACTGGATATGCCATGTAGGAATGCATGAAAGTATTGGGTGTGCAACTGAGTTTTTAATGATGTTACATGAAGAACTGGATTCATAGTCAAAAATTAGACAACACTGGTGGAATGTAGCACTCATGGGAAATCAGTATTCCAGTTTTCAAGTCATGATATCTGGCATAATAACAATTTCAAGAACAATTTCAGTTTTGAGCTTTATAGTAGCCTGTGAAAAACATAAGTTATTTTGCCCTGGAAAAAAGTGTTGGTTAAATATAACTGGATATGCCATGTAGGAATGCATGAAAGTACACCATATTTAACATTAGGACAATACAGTCTATTTCACCTGAACTCCTGTACTGCTCATGTTAAAATATGGACAGTACAGCTGCTGCTCTGGTAAGCTGTTGCCAAGGCCTCAGACATGTGTTCATGTACAGCACACAGACATGCACTGAGCAGGTGTTCCTAAAGCATGTCAGCTCATCAGGTCAGCTTTCAACCTGTGCTTCAGTCTGCAGGCAAATGTAATGCAGAGGAAAAATTATCTTAAAGCTAAAAAATTTAATTTTTTAATGTTCAAGTACTGTTTTTAATATGCAGCCAGAGGTAAGCTATTTGTAGGATGAGTCCCTTGAAAAGTGTGAACGCTGTGGCTCTGTGGCACTTTCAACATTACTCTGCAAGTTCTGTCCAGCTTGACCAAAGACTTTAGAAATACCAAGAAGGTGCACTTATATTACTATGAATGGGAGAAAGTGTAATATGCCAGAATGAGTCCCGGCCTCTAAACAAATGAGCCAATAGTCAGTTAGTAATGTAAGTGCGTCACTGCAACTGCCATTAGAAGCTCTAGTTGCCATAGAAGCAGTAAATGTCCTGAGACGGGCGCTTAGGAATTCACATGCACATTGGTTGGACCAGCCTGAAATATAAGCTTTTTTAACACTATATGAGAATAAGAAACAATGTTTATGGGGGTTCATGTCTCATTTTGTTGCTGATTTGAAACATGTTATTTACATGTGAGTGTGGCAAGCAGTCTTTGAGATTTCAGGATTTCCCCACTGAAGTAAATAGGACCTTGTCTTGCATGCCTGAAATTATTCCCCCAAGGCAATGCAAATATGGCCGCAAAGTGAACAGACTTTCCTTGAAAGGGACTTTGGCTTGACACAGCAACATTGGCTCAACCAATGACATGATTTTGGAGGTGGGGCTACCTGTTTGCTTGACCAATGGCAGACAGGGGGAGTGTTCTGAACATCTGTTTGAAAACAGTCGTTATTTTTGCATTGTTCTATTTGGTGACGTTATTTGGTTCAGATTTTACACACTTTAACTTTAAGCATAATTGATTGTGAGAGTCCTAAAAGCCCTTACAATTCACCATGAAGAATTTCAAGTCAAAATATGTAATCGTTTTTAATAAAAAATTATTTATTTTGAAATATATTTTTAAGGTGATTAAATATTTATCTAGTGATGTAATTATAGTTTCCACTGTGCCACAGTCTAATAGACTCTTCTAAAATACACCAGAGAGACTTTTGAGTAATACAAAGTCATTATACCAACAAATCAGGTATTTTCTGGTTAAACTTTAAACAGGCTGAAACTTTAATATCAAAGCATGAATCTGTTGCCACCCAAAAATGTAAAAACAGCAAATTTAACAGAAAAATTTAGAAAAATTAAAAATTTAGTCTAGTTAGATGTTTTATCTCTCTGTTAGCAGCACCCATTAAATTCATTTATTCATTTTTATTTTATTTCAGCCACATGCAATAAAAATCATAAACTTCTGCTGTCAAGTATTAAATAATTAAAAATTTAAATATTTGATCTGCTTTTCCCCCATAAATATTGTAAATCTCATTTTATATCATTAACGTTTATTGCATGTACTGAGTGGCATTCATTTTTCTTTTCAGTCCTGCAGAATTGATTCGGTTATTCAGTCAGCCGAACGCCATTGGTGTGTTTATGTGAGCGTGAGCACTGACTGGGGATCAGATGTGTCTGTGGGCATGTCAACCCTGTCAACATGCTTCTTCACACACACCACATTAAATTTAAATGACTTGAAACATGCATACAAACCATGAAACTTCCTTAGAAACACTGTCAATCTGGCATGTCCTGAAGCCTATATCAGTATATATTTGATAGCGTTCTGCAGCAGAAAGCAGGTGCAGCTCTCTCTCTGTTAACAGCGAAACGGCAGCCAAGCAAATCTGCTCGACCGGCCATATTGGCGGGGAGTCTCTGGTCTCAAGGGGCTCCTGGAAGCCGAGCTCAGATGTGAGCTGCATGTGCTGTGAGTGTGACCTCAATAAATCAACCTAGATTAGGTCTCTGGAACCTGGATGTAGTACCACAGAGATTCTGAGGGTGAGGAGGCGGGTCGGGTGTGTGGCCGGTCCCACAGGAGGGAATACCTGGAATCTGTGAATAACTCTGGGAATAAAAGCAATTCTTTCTTGATATTTGGCATAAAAGAAATGTATCTCCAACTTGTTAAAATAATAGAATGAATGCATTTTCTTTGGAATGTCTCATTTTGTACTATTGCATGAAATTTAATATTTCCTTCAAATGCATCCAATAAAAATGTTTGGATGATTCTATTTTGTTTGTTGTCACAGGTCTATATAACATCTCCACATTATAAGAGCATAATTTATAATCTAATCTAATAGTCATAATCTAATACTCCTTTAAACCCTTGTTTTCTACAGGCCATCAAAGTCCTTTGAAATGTATCTATCTATTTGCATTATTTAATTACTTAAATTAAATCAAAAGTACCATATAAAATTCAAATTTGGTATTATAAGTAAACTAAAGTGTTTTAGTCTTGTAAAACGCAAACAAATATGCTTGCACTTTTTGCACATTTCTTTATGCTAAATGCTTTAGAGATGTATGGAAGTATTTTGTGTGCAGCTGTGTGCAAGGCAGTGTGTAAATTCTTGTGTGGATAAACACATCAATTTTAAAGTCACATTTTTCCACCAGCACACAGCTGAACAACTAATCTAAGAAAACAGTCAAGTCACTGGGGCAATGAGTCACTGATATACTGCTTCACTATTCCGTCTGTTTATTTGTCCTTTGACTAAAGTTCTTAGCAGTACAAATATTCTACTGAAGTCATTACAGCTTACTTTATGAATGTGCAAAGTGCCTTATTCCTTCTGGAATAATAATGCAAATGTGTTTTTTCAATTAGTATTTTTCTTTCTTTCTAAGACTGTAGAAGTCTGTGGTTGGTCGATTTATTTGTTTGTGGTGAGAATGAGTTTCTGGAAATCAGCTTATTTGAAACATAATTTAAAAAAAGTTGTTAGACCCTTAAGGTGCACTTTTAAACTTCTTAATTCAATGTTAGTCTCACCCACAGAGCATATGGCTTTAGCTCCCTTGTAAGACTTGCACTGTATGATGATCATATTTCACATGAAGCCTAAATTCCACCGTTTTTCTGAATTAAATTCCCTAAATTTGATGGCAGCGCTGGTGAGCTGCACTGATGGTTGGGAGTGCAGTAAACTCCACTCTGCATGTGGCAAATGGTCCAGTGCTGGAGGTTGTGAATTATTAAAGACAACATTTTGCAGCAGAGCTGAGGAAGAGCATTGTTGTAATAGCCACTGTCCCGTAATGTGGCTGCTACATGAGGTCGAGGAGTTTGCATTCATTTGCATTGGAATTGGCGATTAAGTCCTTTTCATATACACACAGACTCTCTTACGAGGTAAATGTTGATTATTCACGTATGTGGGATGACTTAGTCACTATCCTGACACTAAGATATTAAGAGCATGTTATTGATATTCACTTAAGTCTATTGACTATTTTAAAGTGACGCTTTCTGTGGCTATTGTATTTCTAATAGATTACAGTAGAATTAGCAAGACACTGACTATTGATTTACCCAGTCAGTTATAAATATACTGGATTTCCACTGCAGAAAATGGATGGAAGATTCTTCCTTTCATAACAACAGATTAGCTGCACTGCACCACAAATAAAGCATTAAAAAGGAATCCTGGGACTACCGGTGACATCTCAACTCACAGCCTTAAATAAACAATGAAGCTCTAATGTATATTTGTGACAGTTCAAAGCTTTGAAAGAGTTTTTTCCTTTTGAAATCTGATCAACAGGAAGCAGCAAATTCTACTTTCTATTTCACTGACGTCTCTGTCCTCCTTTGAAATTCATAGCACACACAGTCTTACAAGAGGACAACATTCTCAGTCAGCTCCGCTCCTCTGAGACGGGGATTAGCATGATGAAAAGCAGGAGCGGTGGCCATTATCGGCCTGAAGCTCTCAGAGAGGGGTTCTCCCACCATTCCTCTTTTATTACAAAGAGGAATTTAAAATGTCATTGTCATTCTGTTGAGTTCATATCAGTATGTGTTTGTTTTGGAGCAATGAAAATTATATTTTAATAGTTTATTGACCAGTGTAGGATTATTGTTTTGGAAATTATATAAAATTAACAATCTAGTTAAAGGAATAGTCCTCATCATTAGTATCATCATGGACTCACCCTCATGTCATTTGAAACCCATGTGGCTTTCTTCTGTGGAACACACAGCAAAGTTTGAAGAATTACCTTATTAATTTTGTCCATGCAATTACAATTAATGGGTACATTTAATGGGGACTTTGAAGCTTCAAATAGTGCCACAAAAGTATAACATGATCATACAAGTGTTGTCCATACAATTCAGGAGCTATAGTCCAAGTCTATTAAAGTCATTTGATGGGTTTGATAAACAGACTGTAATTTAAATCCTTATTCACATCTTAACTGCTGCAACATGATCACTGATTCAGTGAGTTCAACTGAACAAATCATTCAGACAGGTTTTATGAATTGGATTATAGTTGATTCATTTCAGCAACATTTCACAGGCATGTAGAGATGTATAAAGCGCCGAACACACAGAAGTTACATTCAAAACAAGCAGCTTTCTGATGGTCAACAGGGCGAATCTGTGTAACCAACTTGAACCTGTTGCGAAAGCAGTGTGGGGAAATAATTTGCCCTCAGGCGAAATTCCTGTTTGCATAGATTCCCATTGAAATGATTGGAGTTCACCCATGAAAATTCATAAAACAATGCTAAATGTGAACCCAATTTTCTAAATAAAAGAGCCAATTGGTAAAAACATTGTGTGACTGAAGCTCCGGTTCTCATAGAAACCTGAGATGTCCCTTAGGACTTAGGA
Source organism: Sinocyclocheilus rhinocerous (assembly GCF_001515625.1). Lineage (NCBI taxonomy): Eukaryota > Metazoa > Chordata > Actinopteri > Cypriniformes > Cyprinidae > Sinocyclocheilus > Sinocyclocheilus rhinocerous. Next base: position 585,549 of record NW_015660506.1, on the reverse strand, counting down.
TATATGCACTGCACTTATATATGCTATTTGAATATTTGAAACAACATTTACAGCTTTTCTCCTGTTAGGTGTCTTGTGTCTTGTTAGCAGACCCCCAACACAGTGTTTTCGTTTTGTGTTCTGATTTGGAAACTTGAAGTATGTATAAATTTCCCCATTTCAAACCTGCTGTTTGTCAAAAGATGTGGACCAACCTACACTTCCCACCTCCAATTTCCACCTGAGCCTAAAGATACGCTAAACAAATGTATACTGCTAAAAAAAAAAGTATACTGACACCTGAACACCACAGCCATATGTGCTTATTGAACATGTAATTTCAAAACCATGTATTTTTACATCAGCAGAAAAAGACATTTTTCTTGTTAATACTAATATGGATGTAATGCAGGACTGGAGATATTCACTCATTTTGACCTACTTCCTCTGACATGTTTCCTCAGCTGTAACTACACTCACTGGGCTCTTTGATCTTCACATTCATTCCTATGTGCTCAGTTTTTTTGGGGGGGAATATTTCATATGCATAGGAAGAATGTGGATTTTATCTTTTCCAGATAGACTTGTACTTTTTTATCTGGTCATTTTGGCAAGTTCAGAAAAGCCATCAGCAAACAACTGCACATGTTTATAGTTATTAAACATTTAAGCTGTATGTTCATTCTAGTATTATGACCCCTCAGCCGTTGTTTTGGGCCCTTTGTTGGTCTGTTAAATGCAGAAATTCAAGCAATCTAGATGTACTTGTTTCGTTGTGCAAGTAAAGTTTTTTTTTGCTTGCCACATTTCTATTGATCGAGAGAGTTGAGAAATAAATTGAAGAGATAGAATGTGATGGAGAAACAATCTTGGCCAAACTTGAACCTGGTCGGGTCTCACCACTTATTAACACTTGTACTGACCACAATGCCACCACTCTGACACTGTTGGATATTATATATTACAATGCATTGACTGCATCAACATTTGTTATGAGAACATCCTCAGTAGTTTTTATCATTTGATTTAATAAACAAAAAATTTTTTGTTTTCCATGCATAACAACAGCTCCAGGGCTGACGTGTTCTTCTGTTTCAAGGGCAGTGCATTGTGCGGTGTGCAGCCCCTCTGTTGCTATGACACGTGGTGGTCGAGTCTGTCTTTAAAGTTGGAGATCAATAGAACAGTGAGTGTTCTCCACTCGAGAGGGGGGAAGCAAATAGAGCCTCTCAAATGCAAGCTCACGCTTGGTAAAATGGAGAGTCTCACATCTCTACAGTTAGAGAGCTTTGTCAAAAAAGTCAAAACACAGTGGGCAGCCTTTTTCAATTCACATTTTAATAGATGCAAATAGAGGGGTGAGTTGACATTCTGTGCATTCTGTTACTGATAAATGTAACACAGGATTTGACAATTGCACTTTCATCTGATAATGGCTGACACTGTACAACAGACCTGTGCTTTGAATGACCCATTAGTTTGGACTCAGAGCTGAACATGTACAGGAGGCACTTCCTCTCTGTGTGAAACTCACTGATGTTACAAACCCCTCACCAGACTTTCCAACAGCAGTTTGTCTGTTGCCCTCTGTTGACTCTCTGTGATTTTGTCTGTTCAAAAGACATTATGTTTTATTCCATTTATAATGTTTTTCTAACTTTCTTGTTCCAGCTTTTGGTTTATATTATATTAATTATATTATATTATATTATATTATAATTGTTTGTTTTTGATATGAATTTTTTTTTTTTGTGTGACTCGTTTTCCCTTAAATATACTGTGGTATAGAATAGAAAATAATAGAATAATACATATTATATAATACAGATAATATTTATGTGCTCAATACCTACCATTTTCAAAAAGCAATGCTGATACTGTGCGATTTATTTATTTAATGTTCAGAATGATAGACGTAGTCACTGTAGTTTAGAAACAGCTTAATATCCATCAGAAGCTCCTTTACATTAGTTAGTGCTGCAAAGTGCTGTACTGTGTGTTATTTGTGATGTAATATGTAAATACAGATACATCTTTCTCTCTTCTTCTTTTCTGTTGTTTTGTTCTCCCCTATAGCTGTATCCTTCATGAGACACAGTGCATCAGCTTTTGGATTTGCCGTAAGTATAATCTTCAGTGTTAATGAATTACATGTTATTTTTAGGCAAAGATGTCTGGAAAAGTGTGTATTTGTTTCTGCTTTATGTTCACTCGTCAAGCTATGTGTAAATATTATTTAAATGGTGTCCGTGTTAAGCATATCCACACACCTAATGTAAGATATGAAAGATGATTGCTAATGACACTGGGAACAAAAGGATGATGAGCTGCTTTAAAGGATATTTTTTATGATGCAGGTTTTGTTTTGGATTTATTACATTTGCATTCATTACATTCTTGTGCTCAAGGCAGCTCTGGAACTGGTTCATTAGTCTATCACTGGACCTAAGTTTGTGACATAGTTTTTAATTTTTATAGCACCTGTTGTTTTTCAGTTTGACGCGACGTTAGATGTTCTTTCCTCCATTATAGTGCTGTGGCGCTATAGCAACGCTGCAGCGGTGCACTCTGCCCATAGAGAATACATGTAAGTAAACAAAAGATGAGCTGTCTGTAGTATGTAGGGCACTGCTTAGTACAAAAAACCTGCAGCAAATCGCTAAAAATGATGAATAATGCTTCCTTTGTGACCAACATTAAAAAAATACATTCCAAACATTTTAAAATATAAGTCAACATTTCACTGTCAGTGCTATTCTTAGTAAAGCTAGTACATTTGGGATTGTGGTGGAGCATGGCAGGACACAAAATCTTTTCTCTTTTGACTAGATCCTACCAACATTCAGTGCGACATGTTTTTAAGTCTGAACATGTTCGATTTATCAGATTTGTTGAGCGATCTGCCTTGTTTCTGGCTTTCTCAATTCGAGACGTATTATGTTGATAAAGGCCTGTGCTGCTGGTTTCATCCTCAGTCTGTGGGGGCTTGTGAATTTCATTTCTCTGGTCGATGTGTCAGCAAGGGTGATTTATAGTGCAATACTAGAGAAGAATTGCAGGTCTCTGAAGGTGTACCGGTGGCCGCTTGTCTTACAGGGAATCTGAACATGTATTGTGGGCACTGTTCTTATTTTTCAGAGAAGATCAGGTTTCTGCAGGTTTACTATAAAAAACAAATCATTTGTTAAATCAGTTGAGGCCAGTGTTCCCCAGGTGCACCTTTGTGAAACTGTCAATGTTCTTGCTTCAACCTTGAATCAACATCAGCAACAAAAAAATATTTGCTGCCATTAAAACGTTGGGGGTTGGTAAGATTTGTAAAATGTGTTTTTAAAGAAGTCTTTTATGCTCACCAATGCTGTATTTATTTGTACAAAAATAAATTAAAACAGTAATATTGTAAAATACTAGGGATGTAACGATTCACTCAACTCACGATTCGATTCGATTCACGATTTTGATTTCACGATTCGATTCGATTCACGATTGTTTTTTAACAAAATGACAAGAGGAAACGAAAATAATACCATCTAAACTTTTCTAAAGACAATAAGTTCCCCTCAGACATGAATTCTTATAAACTCCTACACCTAAATGAATCTCGATTGGTTTAGCATCTCAACCGATTTGAATAGTCACATATTTAAATCGATTTCCAACCGGCTCGCAGTTAATCGTTACATCCCTATAAAATACTATTACAATTTAAAATGACTGTTATCAATTTGAATATATTTTGAAATGTGATTTATTTTTGTGATTTTCAGCAGCTACTCCAGTCTTCAGTGTCACTTGATCCTTTAGAAATCATTCTAATATGCTGATTTGGTGCTTAAGAAGCATTTCAATTATTATTTTTATTTCTAAAAAGTTAACACGGTGATGTTTTTCAGGATTCTTTGATGAATAGAAAGTTCAAAAGAACATTTATTTTAAATGCAAATCTTTTGTAACTTAATAAATGTCTTTACTGTCTCTTTTAATCAATGTACTGTATCTTTGCTGAATAATGTATTAATATCTTTTAAAAAATCTTACTGACCCCAAACATTTGAATGATAAAGTAACTCAAATCATATAAACTCGAAAACATATAAACTAATAAAACTGCCTGAGATTTGATTAAATGGATTATTTTATCAGCATATGTTTTCTGCTTTCTCCATCAACAGAGCATGTGTGATCCTGGGTGTGATTTTCATCTTGTCGTCAATGTGTATTTTGGGAAAGGCCATCCATGATCTGGCCACCAAACTTCTTCCTGAAGTGGTGAGTTCAATGGCAGTGTGTCATATTTATAATTTTAAGGTGAATATAATAGATGGTGAGTTAAACAAATAGATATAGAGTACAGTCATCTTCACACCTTAAAAAATCAAATGTAAAATTGTTAACTCATCTCACAGGTCAGATGTGGATGTTTCCAGCAGTCACAGCTAACAGCAATGTGTTCAGTCTTTATCCGTTAATTAATCAAAGACTGGCACCACTCCAAAGAGCTGCAGGGTAATCATTTCAGAGGTGGTGATTAATGGTATTGCGATTTTAGTCTCTCTCTATTTTCATCTCTTTTACACTGCTGATAAATCTCTGAGCACTGATACATCCCTGCTGTGACATTGCTGAACATTATTTTTTATGATCCTCTACCAACAAAATGTTAACTGATATCCAGGTCTGGAGAGTGAGGAAACATGTAAGGAAAGCAGAAAGAATGAAAGAGAGAAAAAAGGCTATACACGTGGCTAATATATATATATATATATATATATATATATATATAAACATATCACCTCT
>NW_015660506.1:576329-578061 GCF_001515625.1 Sinocyclocheilus rhinocerous | reverse complement strand
ATATATATATATATATATATATATATATATATATAAACATATCACCTCTCTAATTAAAGAAAATCTAAATGTAAATCAGTGTTTTCACTGTGTTTTATTTTTCTGGCTGGGAAATAGCAGTTCATGCCCTTTTCATATTCCTACACTATAAAATGTTAATGAGTGTGAGGAAACGGCAGTAATCTGGAGTCACACATAAAAGATGCCACTGACAGGAATAATAGGTGTCAGGGATCTGTTATGGTTCAGTCCAGCAGCACAGTGGGAGGGTCAAGATTGAGTTTTTATCACTTTCCTCTGCAGTTTATTTGATGAATCTCTAATGTGCAGAAAATTATATTAAATATGTCTGTTTTAGAAGAAAAATGCTGCCAAGGTCCTGACTTGTAGTAAATAAAATCTGGAGTGGAATGAGTGATTTGCACCCAAGATTGTTATTGTTAACAAAAACTAAACTATTAAAAATTGTTTTCACTAATTGAAATGAAGCTAAAATATAATAATTGATAAATATTACATAGAAAAAAAAAAAACTAATTTTGAAAAACTTGAAAAAATTTAAAATGTTGCTTTGGCAACTACCTGAAAAAAAGTTTAACATGCTAAATTTACTAAAAACGTAAGCTAAGTTAAAGCTAAATACAAGTATTTAAAAATGACAAAGTACGTACAATTACTAAAACTGAAATTAAAATAACTGAAAATATAAAAATAAATACAAATTTTAAATATTAATAAATGCTATAATAGCATATACACATAGCATATACTAAAATAACACTGGTTGCACAGTATGTACTAATTTATACTCTCTCTTTCTCTCTCTCTCTTTCTCTATATATAATATATTATTTTATATATATATATATATATATACACATTAGGGATGACAATACAGTTAGTCCACGGTTCAATACATACCTCAGTTTTTTTTAACCACAGTTTTTAGTTTCAGTTCAGTGTTTTTTTGCAATTTAAATGCGATTTAAATTTTTTTTTTAAATTAACAATAAAAAAACTCCTGTACACTTCTGTACACTGGAGAAGGACATGGTTTATTATATGTCTACTTAAAATTTCTTTTGAGAGAAGTATTATTTTTCCTATTTTTATCCAAAATAGGATGGATTGGCCATTATGGAGAGCTATAAACACATGCAATGTATGTTTTATTTATACTGGAAGCTGGAGGGCGCCCTCACGCAGAAACTCCACATATGCATCACCATAGATATGTGCATCACAGAAATAATAGAACCAGTGATGCTCCAGGAAATCCCAAATATGGACAAACGTTTTGAATGATGAAACATAAAGACAATAAACACTCGACTTCGACAATATAGTTTATCTGTGTTCTTCAAGCCAGCTTAGGTATTTTCATAATAATTAAGTATATTTGTAATCCATTGCTAATCGACATTAGATACCTTTTTTACAGTAAAGAATATATTTTCCACCTCATTCTGTCATAAGAAGCCACATCAGATCACAAAAGGAAGTTATTTCAAACATTCGACTGATGTTTTGGAGTATGTTATAGCCTAATGTTCTCTTTTGTTGGACAACAGGTAGGGATGGAACGATTACCGGTTTCACGATAAATCACGATAAAATGCCCTGACGGTTAGTATTATCGTTTAAAATTGAATTATCATCAAAACCGTATTTGATTATTGCGATTTTGAAAACTCGCGGTAAATCCTGTCCAGCCAGCATCAGTCTGACGCAG
>NW_015660506.1:549193-574661 GCF_001515625.1 Sinocyclocheilus rhinocerous | reverse complement strand
AATCTGTATTGTTAAAAGCGCTATATAAATAAAGGTGACTTGACTTGACTTGACTTATTATTATTATTATTATTATTAGGGCTTCATGTTAATGTTAATTTAATGTTTATGCTAAAAAAGTGCATATAGCTGCTAATTGTCTTTGTTGTTTGTTGATTTTCAAATATAAAACTTATTGAAATGTTTTCAGTGTGTGTATCAGTTCTTTTTGAACATGTTCATCTAATTTTAACAAAACCGTGATAATATTGATAATCGTGATAACTTTGGTCACTATAATCGTGATATGAAATTTCATACCGTTACATCCCTAACAACAGGTTTAAAAACGCTTCTCATTGGAAGTCATTACAGCGGAAGATGCTTTTTGCATGTGTTGCTTTTTCAAATGCACATTATAAGCGGAGAGGCGTTTCCTCATCTCAGCACGTGAACTCACGGGCACACACACAGAGCCAATTCGGAGAGAAATAAAACAAACCGAAACCGAAAAAAATAAAAAGTTAATTCAAGCCTTGTTTTACCCCATAAGTCCTAATGAAACATGACTGCAGCAGCTTTAATGATGGAATTGTGCTGGCCGTAAGCCATCTGTTCTGTCGGCCCTCTCCTGTTGCATTAGGATGGATGATTCAGAAGTGGGCTTCCACATTCTTTAATGTGCATTTTTTCATTCTATCGGCCTGCATTCATTAGACCTGGACTCTTCATGTCAGCACCCATCACTCTGAATCTCTAAGGTGGCCTTACTGAAAACTGTGTGGTCCAATTAATCCAAATTGTCAGTCTTAACAAGCCAGTCAGCTTAAAAGATGAAAGTCTGAATTTAAACACATTCTTTGTCTCTCAGCTGTTCCTCGGAGATGAAGGTCTCTGAACAAACTGTCTTATTAGAAATGTTGGAGAAGTGCTTCTGGATGTTGTGTGGGTGGAAAGCAGACATTCTTAGTTTGGAAAAGCAAAAGAAACAAAAACAGCTGAAGTTCATCTATGATGCACCAGAAAATGTCCTCAGGATTGATACGAGTCATTTATGCATTTCTATTATTTGTAATAGCTATTTATGTACCTCTTGTTTTCCCTTTTCTTGGTGCTTCGTTTGGAGATCTGTTTTCATGTGTCTTTGTTTTTTTCATCTTGTCATGTCTTTTTATTGTGAAGCTTTGTGATAAAGCTTTTGTGGTCAGTTTCATTGACCATGTATGTTTACATATTTTCTGAAAAATGTCCATATTCTGATACACACGTGTTCATTTTCCACAGCTATTAGAATAGCTCTGTTAACTTATTTTTTTATGTACTTAAAGCCATCATGTTTGTTGTGTAAATCAGTTTGTGTGTCTTCATATTTAGTCTTTGTATCTAATCTAGTCTAACCCTCTTATCATGCTTTTTCGGTTCCTTATTAAATATTAAGTTGGCTACTTTTCACTTGTGCTTAAAATGAACTGCACTTCATCTCTGTATCTCCTCAAGAGCCGACTAGACATAACTGAAAGTCCCATTGATATTGTTATACTTTTATCCCTCTTTTACTTTCACAGGCCTTTAAGAATTCTGGCTTTAATGTCTCCGTGATGGTATTGCCTGTGCCCCCCTCCCAATTTATGATTCAACCATATGTACCCTGCATCATTTCTACTGTGAACAATTCTTCTTTCTGTCTGTTACTGTCTGTCTCTCTGCCAGGATGACTTCCTGTTCAGCGTTTCTATCGTCAGTGGCCTCGTGTGTGTCATTCTTGCTGTTGTCAAGTTCATGCTGGGAAGGATTTTGACCAGCAGAGCCCTAATCACTGATGGTATGACACACACACACACACACACACACACACACAGGTTTGTTTTTGTGAAAAGTGGGGACATCCCATAGGCGTAATGGTTTTTATACTGTACAAACTGTATGTGCTATTGCCCTACACCTAAACCTCCCCCTTGCAGGAAACTTTGTGCTATTTCAGATTTTCAATACACTCCATTCTGTGTGATTTATATGCATTTTGAAAAGTGGGGACATGGGGTAATGCCCTGAAAAGTCACCTTCTCCTTGTAATACCCATGTCATACACTTGTCATTATACAAATGTATGTCCTCATTTGTCACAAAAACATACCATGTCACTGTTTCTCATTAAGTTTATATTATTAGCTGACAACATCATGGTGCCACCTGCCTCTGTGACTATGAATACAGTATATTACAGTTTTTACAGTCACTAGGACCAATTTCTCACTTCTTTGGTCACTTTTTCAAAACTCTTCACATAGTGAGCACAACAGCTATCTATGTGGGCTAAACGGTGGATGATTTTTTTATTGCTTTGGCAAAAAATGCATTCAGTGACTATATCTTTCAAATTACATTAAATCTTTTCTCCTTTAGACACAACCACCACCAAAAGTCTATGTATCTACAGGCCAATTTGCATGTTTGCCATAATATTTTCAAAATTGTTAAAGTTCTGTTAACAGAACTGAATAAGATGGAAATTTGCTAAATTACTACAGCAATACCATATTGAAATGTATTCTAAATCTAAAAAAAAAGAAAAAAAAACCCTGTCAAAACAATTAGATGTAGCTGAACGGTTACACAAGTGTTAGTCTTTCAATTTCAATTTGATGGTGTTGCAGATTTGATTAGAGATGTATGAAGGGTTTTGATAGATTTAGTGCATTTTGAATGTGAAATGAACTGCTGTGCCAGGATGAAAGTTGGTTGGGAGAACTGTGTGATGAGTTAAAAAAAAAAAGAGAGAAAGACCAAAGTATTGAGAAATGTTTCCTAGCGATTAAAAAAAAAATGATATTGTAATATTTTGAATGACCTTTTTTTATATTTTGAGTTTTCATTTTAATTTTGGTTATTGCAATTTTCTTGTTATTTTGTCATTTTGTTCGTTTTTTATGTTTCTATTTAGTTTTCATTCATTTTTATTTCAGTTTTAGTTATAGTAATTTTAGTACTTAAGCTTATTTCAGTTAGTTCCCAAGGCAACATTTCTAATTTTCATTCAAGTTAATTTAGTTAATTATGTTTTTCACCTATTTTTTTCAGCTTTATTTCAATTAATGAAAATAATTAGTTAACAATAACAACACTGCTGTTTACAAACCTTAAATGAAGGTGTCATGAAGATAAAATTCATATAACAACACATAAAATGTAATTGCTTTATTTATTTTTTCTGAAGGCTTTAATTCTATGGTTGGAGGCGTCATGGGATTTTCCATCCTCATCAGTGCTGAGGTGTTTAGACATCATCCCACCATCTGGTACCTGGACGGAACCACTGGGGTCCTGATTGGACTCATCATTCTAGCTTATGGGGTCAAGTAAGTGCATTCACTGAGAACATACTGTTAGTTTCTGTTTTCTCCAAAAGACATTGGTCATTCGCACTATAATGTCTCTAATGTGAATCTTTCCATTCTTCATTTCTCCTGCAGGCTGTTGATCGACATGGTACCACGAGTAAGACAAACTCGAAACTATGAGCGCTTTGAGTAATGCTGATTTAGAAGAACAAAAAAGGCATCATATGGATCCAGTTATCCCTCTCAGCTCCTGCTGCTCTCTCAACTCACACGATACCCAAATACATCCAGGAATAAAGTCTGCTGGCAGCCAATTCAGCATCATGTATTGTAGAATCACCACTCCGACCAGCTCCTGATGTCCTCTTTCACTCAGCACAACATTTAATAGAAGGAAAGAGGAAGAAGAATAAGCTGGTCAGTGGATCGGTGTCATTCCTGGCACTCAAGATATCATCCTGGATGGAGTCACTGGTTTTAAACAGAGATCAGCATTTATTGGTCACATCCATGAAATTCTATTATGCCACATTTGATGTTTTTTTGTTTTTGTTTCTGAAATTATGTAGAAAAACATAAATTTATACTATATTATACTCTGTTTAAGGAAAAATCATGTGAATGTGTATTTGAAACCACATTTTAGGTCTGTTTTAGAGATCATCCTTCTGTTACATCACATCGTCCCACCTGTTTTTTTTATTTAATTATGTTGTATGTTTATATTTTAGTGTATAATATTGTATATAACCTCTCAGAGCTATAGACCAGCTGTGTTTCCAGTGTAGAGGTGATACTCATTTCAGTGAAGAAAGCACACAGAAATGTCCTGAATTAGGCACAATTATACTATAGGTTAAAGACCACAGTTCAGGGTCAGTAAGATAATTATATGAAATATCAATATTGAAAAATAGCTTCAATATTAACAGGAATAGCCCATAATCCATCAGTGATCTGTCATACACATTGAGTCCTTATGAATTAATAGTCAAAATTACTAATCAGCACAAACTCCCTCAAAATGAGGCATGTAAGGGTTTTTGAAAGGTTATAGCAGCTTGAACTTCCTGATGTTGAACCATTTCTAGCACCACAACCAGGGAAAAAGACAAACGGAATTACAGAAATATTCCTAAATCTATCTATTCTTGTCTTTTACTACTTTTCTTTTTTGCTTGAACTGCATACTGTGCAATTCAGTGCAAAAGATCTTCATTAATGTTTTTAGCAGCACTGTTGTGTTTTTTTTAAGCAATTTAAAATTAAGATTAATCTGACCTTTGCTGTGCGATGATCCGCTATGTTTAACCAGTGATTTCCGTGGCATGCATTGCTGTGTCTGTTTGCCACTTGCTATTAAATTTATCAGATATTCTTTTCGTGCCAAGACAGAATGAGATTAGAATGGCCTGAAGTATCGTCTGATGTAGAAATGATTGATTTGGGCTCCAGCAGACAGAATGAATGATTGGTGTATTATGGAGGGTCTGTGAGGCAGGGCAGCTTATTACACAATGGAGAGCGAATCATTGGCAAAACAAAGCACATTTTAGTTTCTTACTGCATTGTTTAACAAAACTAATCCATAGTATAATGAGTTTTTCACCTTTCATTTGTTTCTCCATGGAGACTGAAATATAAATCCAAATGTCATTTTTGACCTACAAATCTACTCTGATGTTCAAAAGTTTTGGGGTCAGTAGGATTTATTTTTGTGTGTGTGTGTGTGTGTGTAAAATAATAATAATAATAATAATAAATAAAAGTACTTTTATTCAGCAAGGATGCACTAAATTGATCAAAAGTAACAGTAAAGTTTGTTTTTAAATAAATGCTGTTTCTTTGAACTTTCTATTCATCAAAGGGTCCTGAAAAAATGAATTACAATTTTCACAAAAATTTTAAGCAGAAAAAGAGTTTTCAACATTGATAATAATAATAATAAATGTTTCACAAGCAGCAAATCAGCATATTAGAATGATTTCTGAAGGATCATGTGACACTGAAGACTGTAGTAATGATGCTGAAATTTCAGCCTTGCCATCACAATAATAAGTTACATGTTTAAATAGAAAACAGTTCTTTTAACTGGTAATAATAATGAACAGTATTACTGTTTTTACTGCATTTGTGATCAAATAAATTCAGCACAAGAGACTTCTTTCAAAAACATCAAATATCTTACCAACCCCAACCTTGTGAACGGTAGTGTATTTTAAAATCCTTTTATCCATATGTAAAACACATCAGCAAAAATAAAAATGCACATTAATTTGAATTAACATTAATTATTCATTCACACATTTTACAGGACTCCCTTACTAGCACAGATATATGTTTTTAAATCTAATGCTTTGTTACAAAATGCAGTTTGTCACTGACCATTCCAAGTACATGAACTCTCATTCCTTTTACAGATAAACAAAGTATTTGATGTGTTTAAGCAAATGAGCCTCAGTGAAAGATGTTTTTACTGTCTCACAAGCACGGTATCACACAAAGGGTTCCTGCTTCATCTTTTACATCATCAATATCGAACGTCAGCAACCATATTTTCCTGAATTTTATACATAACTTCATTTTGCTCAAGATTTTATCTTTTGTCTCATATAATTGGGACGTAAATGTAACTGAATGTAAAAGCTGCACACCTGCTGATGTACATGGGCTCCGTAATGGGGGGGGCAATCCAAGGGCCCAACCAGGGAGAGGGGGCCCGAGTCAATATGCTGTTCAGGGGGCCCAGAAACCACAAGGGCGCCCCTGCTGATGTATGTATCTCACCGATATTACCAGACAATCACGAGTCGAACAATAACTGCAGCACAGACTCCCAAAGCCTTTTGTCTACTGCTCAATGTGATCTCATCTGAAGAGGGAAACTTTAAAGCAGAACATTTAATATTTATGTTCTTTTAATCATCATGACAAAGTTGTTGTTTTTATTTATTGATTTGTGCTCAGTTGATGCCATTGGAGTGTTTGTGCCGCAATGCAATAGCATCATTCCATATACGTCAGTGGACGTTATAACTTGAATATTTTTTTCAAATTCAGTGATCCATAATCCTATATAAACTGTACTGACTAGACTGTATATGTGTAGACTGCCCATGGTAACTGATATTTCAATGTGCCGAATTAATGCTGTATTATTTTTTACAAAATCTGGTATTAATATTCAGATGTCAGGTCACAACTGCCAGATAGGCAGGTTGTTTGCTATGAGCCAGTTGCTATATTCATTCATTTTCATTAGGCATATAGTGCTAGTTTTGTAAATCTAAGCATGTGTTAGGCTGTAATGTACCCCCAGCTGACACGTAGGAGAACAGCGCTGTCTGTTCATAGACTTCAGTGGCTGTAGTTGCTTGTCCATTACTATAAAGATCATCAGGGTCACACAATGGGTTAAATTGTTACATGTGCTTAGTTTAGGTTGTAACGATTGTACAAATCAGTCTATTCCAAAGACAAACTGACAGCTGGACCCTGTTTTAGTTGGCTCAGGCTTGAAGTCTGTACTTATGGTGTAGTTTAGTCTTAAGCAATACGCACTGCTACGCTTTGCATGAAAAACCACCACGTACCTACAAAATGCTGCACAAACACTGACACACAAGCACACGCATGCACAAGCAAATGCACACACAACACATTTCTAATGTCTGGCACATAGACGAGAGGTTCTGAATGTACATTTATTTCAATAGTAATACTGATCTATATTTCTGTAGAACATGTGAAATATGGCTTGACCTAAAAATTGTATAAAAATAAAATCTCATAAGAAAACGCTGCTTGCTTATGTCTAATTGTCCATAATTTTGAATTGTGTACTGTGCTACAGTAGGCTACTTACTATTTAGTAGGTCTACTATTTTTCTGAGTCAGTTTGTCATATTTGTTGTGATATTACTGTTACAGTAACAGTTGTACAATCTAAATGTTAATGAATATCTGAGAAGCCCAGGTGAATATAATTTAATCTGTTAGACATAAATGATGAAGCATAATGTTTAGGTTACAGTATGTGGTTACAGAAACTAAATCTACCTTAGGAAAAATTCACTTAAGTAAAATGTGTGACAACTTGCCCCGTCCTATTACAACAACAGAATCAGTGCTTTCTATAACTTCGGTCTTGATTTATTTCAGAAGGAGGTGTTCTGCACTTTTCATTTATGGCCATTAGATGGCGAGCTGTTAACAGATACATACAGTTACATACACTGACAATTTAACAGGACACTCTTATTTGTGTCTGTATTTCTTATCGAATTTTAGTATCCTACAGATTTCTAAACAACACTTCTTTGTTCTTCTTTCATCTAAACAAAAGCTATACAACCTGACATGTATTTTGATAGGTTATAATTACAAATAGGTTATTGTACTATTTTATTCATTTTATTAAGCAATACAATTACACGTTGACGGGTTTGTAATTAAGGGCTTTTTGTGGTGATTTTATGTTCAATAAGCATACTTTTGGAAAGTTTTTAAATGCAGGTAGGCGAAGTCAATGTGTGTAATACTTCAGACGACCGGTAGGAGGCAGAAAAAGGATAAGATTTGTTTCTCACACGTGACCTCTGCAGGAAAACGATGCCAATACCATGGTGTTTTGGTACCTTTTTGATAGTGAAGATAATCTCAGAGTCAGATGAAGCAGGGAAGTTTGCCTTAACCTTGACAATCTAAAGTTAAATTAGTGTTACTACTTTACATTTTTAACATTACATCTAACAATGATTTACAGTTAGATCTGTTGTCAGTCACATGTGTAAGTATAATTAGGTGCAACATTTTCTATTACAGATTCACTGTAATTTCAGCCTTATCTAATAAACAGCATTTGTGAAAACTACCATCTGCCACTTGGATTACAGAGCACTTCCGAGAGAAACTGACTGCGAGACACAGGAAGGAGTCGGACTGTGCTGAATGAACAGATTTCACACTGGATGCAGGCACAGAGTCAAACTCAAGCTTGGAGCCATGGTGACAGACAGACCACAACAGCCGAAAGGCATTTGTAAGTGGGGTTCAGAGGGAAGTCGAGCTTTCAAATGTTGCCCCAAAGCCAGAGGGAATGGCTGGAATCTCCTGATCCATTTCTCCCCCGCAAGACCTGCCTCAAGTGTAAATCCCAGACTGACATGTTTGAAATTACAGTTACAGCTGTTCAGTGTTGTTTTTGGACTCTGAGTCTATATGCAAAATGGACTTTGACTTATCAAGATTCCATCACTCTCACATGTCAAGTATACTTACTTTAGAATCAATGTTGCCATTTAAAGCTATGAATAATGTATTCATTTTTAAATGTTTTAAAAATGTATAGAAATATGTTTATATATTTATTTTATATTTAAATATTAATAATTCTAAATATATACGAACCAGAAAGAAAGAAAGTCTCTTGTTCCGTATACAGTACATGCTTTTGGATCTGACTAATAAGAAGGTGGTTCACATTTCTCATTTCATGTTCCCAGGCTGGTCAGGTTGCTCCAGTAACTCAGAACATGTTCGATACTCTCCTCCTCTCTGAGGTGGATGAACCTTAATGCAGGGGTGAAGCTTTGTTCACTGAATGGAGCAGCATTCCAGAGGTGATGTGAGCATACCACAATACAAGATCATATGAGCTACAGCTCACAGCTGCAGATCTTAATATCCTCGACCTTGCTTTGGCCTCCATGGCCAAATACCAACAGAGTATTAACTTCTAAATGCAGGGTTTTGTATGAAATACAACTGTGTTTAATTCTCAATTGTATTCATTCTTAATGTATTACATTAATCTGGTTTATGCCAGTTTGTGAATCATTCCATTACATTCAGGGGGAGTTTTAGTTTTTTTTTCTGGAGAAGCCTGGTTTTTCTGGTGATCGCTTTGAACAATTTTGGTTAGAATTTGGTATAATCTACAATAAAGGGATAAATAATGGCAGTACTTATGTTTTGAGTACTCGAGTTATATACTGTTACTGTGACAATCAAAGTTTGAATACTGAAAGTTTGAAAGTTTATATACTGTTACTGTGACAATCAAAGTTTTTATTTCAATTTTAGTACTTCATCTTTTTTTTTTTCAGTTAGTTGCCAAATGCAAAGCCAACATTTTTCATTTTATTTTTTTTAAGTTTACATATTTCAACTAATATATATATATATATATATATATATATATGGCATATATCTGAATTCTTTATTCTTGTGGCAGTTAATTTAGTTAACACTGACGCACTCCGAATAACTTTTAATCTTTTGTGGTTATTAAAACATTGTGTAAAACACTACTGAAATCTATATGAAAAAATATATACATTCAATAACCCCCACCCCTTCTTTTTATTTTGACTTTTCAGAAGTTCAAGGCTAAATTCGAAATTCGGCAGCTGTTGCCATGACAACAGTCATAAGCTTGCCATATGGAGAGGGAGGGTGAAAACAGACATCTAATAAATGCCAATGAGTGGTGGATGGAGACGTCTGCAGATGGACTCAATTTACCACAGGGAACATTCACAGATACAAATCTGAGAAATTATTTAACTGGCAGATAATAAAAGCTTTTCTGCTGAAGTGCCAGTATATTTTGAGAACTGTCAGAATTCTGAATCTGTTCAGCTTTACTGTCAGAAAAACCTTACCTTAACACAGAATCGACCACAGAGTCCAGCGTTTATATTTTTTCTACGAATCTTTGAGTTAACATGTACTAAACATGAGTGGAATTTGCACCGCAGCGCTCCCACACCTTGATGCTCATGACAAGAATAGCATGTATAGTCATCTTTATTGAAGTGAATTAGCTTTAAATCGCTGTCATGCATGAATTAGTGATATTTTTGCAATTTTACACATAATAATACACGATGATCACATTACACAAAACTGAAATTGCACGTCAAAATAACACATTGTCAATATTTTTTGAGACCCCCAAAATTTCACAAATCCCGTTTTCAGGGGAGCCCATGTCTTATTAAGGGGAGCCGAGCTCCCCCTAGCTCCCCCGTAGTTCGCACCCTGCTGTACATACTTCCATACAAAAAACAGCATGTCTGAAGGCATTCATAAAATAGGTGTCAAAAAGTAACCGGATGACCCACTACTATCGGTGAGATTCTGAAGTGCGTAATAGATGGACATTTTAATATCCCATAAGGCCACGGGGTTTGTGAATGTCAGTGAAACAACACATCTGATGCTGTATAGGTCACAAGACAATGATAACATGACGAATGTAGTACTTCCGAATTACATTCTTACTGCACACATTCATAATATATCATAATATATAAAATATAGCTTTTTAATGATCGTGAAGTAAATACTTTTTTCAAAAGAATATTTAATTAGTGAGTCATTGAAACATTTAAGTCTTTACAAGTAAAATATTGAATCATTCACATAACCAATTCGTTCAAGAACACTGATTCATTCAGGAACAAAAAGACACTTTGGTTGCTATGACACGGAACATCCGCAAAAATTTTTATGCTTGAAATATTTCTCCAAGCATTATTTTTCATAACAATATTGTGGTACTTCTCTATTGTTGTTTAGTCGTAGTACAAGCAGGGTGTGACGGTTGGTCGGTGTGGTATTAGTCCTGCCCCTCCTCCACTGTGATTGGTTAGCTGACCGAAAAGTGACAGTGATGAGTGCTGCATTTCAGCCAAAGTTGAAAATTCTTCAACTGTAGGCGCCGAGGAAAAAATGGCAAGTGCTCAGTGAGATAAACGCTCAACACCTCGTCACGCTGCTGGCATAAAAAAAAAATTGCTCTACCATTGAAAACAATTGAAAAAAAATATGCTAGCCTCTGGAAAAACCACTTTGGTGGACACGCGACCTAACTATCAATACTGTGTCTACAATGTACGTTACTCAATATTAACTTCTTTATTGAACTACTGTATAAACACAATATCAGACTCATAATAATAATGCTTAATTGTACTACTTACAAAGTTGTTCCATGTTACCATGTTTTAGATTAAAATTCCAGCATGGAAGTTGAAAATTCTTCACCGTGAGGCGCCGAGAAAAAAATGGCAAGTGCTCAGTGAGATAAACGCTCAACACCTCGTCACGCTGCTGGCATTAAAAAAAAAATTGCTCTACCATTGAAAACAATTGAAAAAAAATATGCTTGCCTCTGGAAAAACCACTTTGGTGGACACGTGACCTAACTATCAATACTGTGTCTAAAATGTACGTTACTCAATATTAACTTCTTTATTGAACTACTGTATAAACACAATATCAGACTCATAATAATAATGCTTAATTGTACTACTTACAAAGTTGTTCCATGTTACCATGTTTTAGATTAAAATTCCAGCATGGTCAAATTAAAATAATTTAATTTACCAAATTAGCAAATGCACCAATCCCATAAAATGATAGATAAAGGCACAAGAGGTGGTGTGTGAAGGTGTCATGAAGGAATAGGATTACAGATCTGACCTTACGTACACCTCTGGGGATGTTAATGTGTAAACTTTATCATTAAGTAAATGTTCCGCCAGCAACATTGTCAAGCACATCAGTCTAACCTAGAAAACCATTGGAGAAACAGCGTGGTGGAATGCAATAACACTTTCTGTGTGAACGGCTGCTTAGAGTGTGTAGCTATTGGTTTCCAAATGACTGTTTACAAACAAAATGAAATGGAAGGAGGACACCGAGATTCGAATAATTAAATGTATGGCAAACACCCAAAGAATTCAGTCTGACCTCAACAGACAGAATTCCTTAAACATAATGAATGAACAGAGAACAGGCGTGGTGGGTCTGGATTTGTGCCTAGATTATATGCAATAAACACACAGACTTTTGTGTATTACGACATGCCATTGAAATTATTGCGTCAATGGTGCAACGAACAGATAATTGACTATAGAGGATGTCCAAACTTACTCATGTTCAAGACAAACCAGTTGGTACAATCCCATTAGGACTGAAACATGCATTCTGTTCAGTTCAGCCATAAGAATTTATGTAACTGTGAGTTTGTGTGCAAGCTAATAAGAACTGGAATGGAAAAATACAAAGAGGTCAAAAATAGTTCATCTCTTCTGCTGGGGATTTGAAGAACAGCTTGTGTGGATATATCACTTAGTATGTTTCCTTATCTTTAATCTTTTCCATCTCCTTCAAAACATTTTTAGCTTCAACGTGCCATTTTGGGCTTATCGGGTTTATCAGTTATACTTATCTGTAAATATACCTGCTATTTTTGTACAGTGTAATCACATTCTCATGTGATTTACAAATCCCTATCCTTATATTTTATGTAAATCTGACAACATATTTAATATATAAATATTATGTATGTGAAAAAAGGTTTAACTGTCAACAAGTTAAATGTGTTGTCACTTGACAGCTTACATATGTATCCACTTCTGAATGTTGCTTCAATTAAAGTGCTTTAAAGTGCTAAAGTTTTTTGTCTATCTTCTGTATAACAATCAGATATACATTAACATGTTAATGTTAGCTAGCTAGCTATTATTTCATTTCTTGATAGCTCACACACCTCCTTTTATGTTTAAAATAACTGTAAACCAAAGGTTAGCCAGCTATTTAATGAGCTATTTTCTGATTTAAAAGGGCAAATATTTTCAGAAATCATACAGGCATTATAACACACATCATAAATCCCAGTATTGCACTTAGTTACTGTTTTCTGCGCACTTAGTTACTGTTTTCTGCTTTAAATGAAATGCCAGCTGTGTGTGCCTTTCAGGTTTGTTTGTCAAATGTAAACAACATGTGTGTTCATGGAAGTCAAGCTCTTATTATTGCTACACCCTGTTATTGAGAAACACCCAGAGCGCTTGTTCAGACTGGATAATGTTTGACTCAGAACACAAACATTGCAAGAGCAAGCTAAGACATGTCTGAGTGCTCTCACAACCTCACTGCAATGACGTGAAGATATTCCACAAATAATATTTATATTTTACATGGTCAAAGTATGTAATGTTCTCTGTATTTTATTTGCATTTTAAGGCATATTTATTTCATTGAGAACATATAGCCCAGTGTAAGCCAAAATAAAGAAAAGCTAATTAACCAAGCAGCCCAGAAGACACGCAGTCAAAGCTTGTCTGGATTTATGTTCTCCAGCTGGGGACCCCTCACGACCACCTCTGACCCTCTGGTCCCACAAAGGGCTGAAGTCTCAGTGAGGCTGTCCGTGTGTGGGAATTGCTTCCTGAGAGGGAGATGTTGAAAAAGAGAAGAACAAAGAGAAGAACAAAGAACTATTTGTTGTAATTCCCCAAACCGCACATCATTTAATCTAATGTAGCAAGATACTGTTTCTCTGATGTCTAATGTGTTTTTTTGTTTTTTTTTCAGGGATAATGGTGTAGATTTTAGTTTTGGATGAGTGTTTCCTGACTTTTCCAAGCTTAGTCATTATTACAAGCGCTCCCTAATATAATAGGGACAGAGATATTACATAACCCTTTAAGTCCTTAAGTTGCTTTGCATTGCATTGCATTGAGTTTGAGTTCCTGTGACATTACCAGGCAGAATCTCCAACCTTCTTGATCGCTTCCACCCCCACCACCTCCCAGCTTTCATCAGGGTGAAGTTGTTCTTATTACTGACTAATAGTGTCTCAGCCATGAATCAACCTTTGTACAAGGAGTCTCTCTCTCTGTCTACTTTTCGCACTTGTTGTTTTTGTAGTTGTACAAAGAAAGGCCATTCTACCTTGTAAGAAATTTACAAAATATCTTCATGGAACATGATCTTTACTTAATATCCTAATGATTTTTGGCATAAAAAAAAAATCGATAATTTTGACCCATACAATGTATTTTTTTGCCTATTGCTACAAATATATCCAAGCGACTTAAGACTGGTTTTGTGGTCCAGGGTCACATATGTCCAACCAAGTTGTTTACACTCTGAATGGAAATATTCCTACTTATTTTTAAGTAAATGTTAGCAAATTATTTCATCAATTCATTCACCATAATATTCACCAACCAATATTAGGTTCATTGGAATTTTTGTATATTTTCTATCTGAATAGATACGCTGTTAACCAATTGTACGTTTTGAATCAACTGCATAATGTCTAAATCTTTAAAGCACACAGATTAGTCACAATACTTGCATCAGTAATGAACCACTGACTCGTGCTATTGATTTAGCAATGCTAGCAGCCTAGAGCTCTCACTATTTTCCACAGAATATGCTAAATACATTTCAGAGTCATCAAAAAGTGTGGATGAATGGTCAGCCTTTGACTAATGGCATTTAAGATGCCAAATGAATCACATTCCCACACACAATTCTGTCACAGCTAAAGATAACAAATGATGAATAATTTGTTTATCTTTAAATGATGACAAAACATATCCATTGGGGGAGAAAAAATGGTTGGAAAAGCCTTTAGAAATCCCAGCCCAGATATTTTTGAGCCAAATAGATTTTTCATTTAAAAATGTAAAAAAAAAAAAATGTAGATTGTACTTTTTAATTGAAGAGGGAATTAAAAGAAAATATTGTTACATGATCACTTACTTCATCTAAGAATCTGTATACTTTTTTCCATAAAAAAAAAAAAAGTCATTTAATGATGGTAATATGTTTGAATCTTAACACACTGTAAGCTATACACCCTCAGAAAAAAGGTACAAAAGCTGTCATTGGGCATACCCTTTCAAAAGGTATGCCTTTGTACCTTATTTACACCTTAAGGATGCATATTGGTACCTTACATATTAGAATCTAAAGTGTACATATTGGTTCCTAAATAGTACATATTAAAACCTAAATAATACATACCTTTTAAAAGAGTAGCACCACAGTGACAGCTTTTGTACCTTTTTTTCTGAGAGTGTACAGATAAGACAGTGTGTCTTTATTAGTCTGAAACATAATCTTTGATGCAGAACAATTACATTGTTTTTTTGTGTAAAGAAACAACTGCAATCTGTACAGCTTGGAGCAGAAGAAACAACTGTCGACTGTAACCAACAAAACAGGGAAAACCACATAAGAGTCAATAGATCCGTGTGAAGATGTAATCTGTGCTCATGGAAGCAAGAAGGCATGACAGATGTTGACCACAGAAGATCTTTCCTGACAGAACAGCCACAAGAAGAATGGCAGAAGACTATATAGCAACTTTTTGTGGTGAAGAAAAGTGGAAACAGAAGCATGCAGTGTCATATTATAAAGTTATGAAAATCATATTGAGGAATCAAATAGGAATTTAATTTTGACAGCACACAAAGATGTCCAAAAAAGACTTCCAGTCAGTTGAAAAACAAAGGAAATGTTCGTTTCCAAGTCTGTCCAACCACATGCATTTAGTTTATAATACAGAGAAGATGCTTGTCTTGTCTAATTCTAGTTTGTTGTACATAGACTAAGGGTTATCTGTAGCTTCAGAGGAAGTACAGAGTTTCACATTCAAAGCGTTCTTGTGAATAGTTTCCCCCACTGAAACCCTATGATTCTCTGAAGACAGCTGGAGTGTGACCAGATGGACCGGTTGCCATGTCAACCTCTTGATTCCCTCTCACTCTTGTGAAAGTGGGCTGATCATAAACAAAGCTGCATGTCATTATGAGATCCTTCTGCCTCTCTCTCACATTTCAAGCTGAGGGGAATCATATTGGTCAATATGAATAAATGCCACTCATGGATCAATCACCTGCATGGGCCACTTATTTGAAAACAGGTTTTTTAAGAAGTAATTTATATACACAACCATTCAAATTTTTTTGAAATAAATGATTATTTGTATTCTGCAAGGGTGAATTAAAATGATCAAGTAACAGTAAAGACATTCATACTGTTACAAAAGATTTCTGTTTCAAATAAATTCAAATACATTCTTTTGAACTTTCTGTTCATTAAAGAATCTTGAAAAAATGTGTCACTGTTTTTACAAGAATATTAAGAATTGTAGAATATTACAATTTTTTTAAACATTGATAATAATAAGAAGAGCATATTAGTAAATATCATGATATTAGAATTATTTCTGAAGGATATGTGTAATGCTGCTGATAATTCAGCTTTTCAAAAAAATAAATTACATTTTTAAATAGAAAACAGTCATTTTGAATTATAATTTCCGAATATTACTGTTTTACTGTATTAATTGAATAAATGCAGCCTTGGTGAGCATATGAGACTCATTAAAAAAAATAAAAATAAAAATGAGGGTACATTTTTTAGGGATTTTTTACTAGTGCCAAACTTATGAACAGTAGTATGTTGATGTAACGTTTCAGCTTCTTAGCAAATTTTGTGCCAGTTACGAAAAAAACTTTTTTTTTTTGTCCTGTAGATGCGGAAATGCAAGGAATAGTGAGCCAGAAGCAGCTTTTAAAGGTGTGAGTGCTGGCTTCACACCTTCAAAGACACATATTGAGAAACGTTAGCACATCCTGTATCTGAAATAAATTGATCATTTATTTTTGGGTGTTTTTTTTTTTAAACAAAGAGTTGAGACTTCTGTGAAGGATTCAATCTCCACACATACTTTGTGTTCTAGTGTTCTTAGACTGAGTGATTTTAAATATTTTATGCTGTGGATGAAGAAATCCCAGATTATCTTTATTACTTACAGCATCTCTCCTCCCCTTTAAAACAATCAAAGGCTTCTGTATCAAAGTGTCTTGTTTTGTGCACTTGCACTGCTTTTCACTCAATTTGCACCACGCTGTGAGGTCATGTGGAAGAGTTTAGATGGAGATAATGAGGCAGACTGATCCAGCGCAGTCATTAATCATGCATTTATAACTGATTTTGAGGAGACGTGACGCTTTATGGCTCCATGCCAGTCTAGAACTGGTCACCAAACATATAGTTTACAGAGTCATGCTTAAGTTTTATAAGCAGAAGTGGTTATAAATTAGGCAACTGATTAAAAAAAAAATTCCACCGGTTATGGTATACTGTATTATGGACCATGGTTGTAAAACAAGTCAGCTAATGCAATAATTGAAAAATGATTAACATTTGATTGACCTCTAATGTCGTTTTTAGAAAAAAAAAAACATTGATCTATTTATTAGGTGTTTGTGAACAGATTTTGAAAAGGGTGACAGAGCTGTGGGATTCTCAGGAGAACACTGTGCTCAGCAGTTCAGACCACACACTGTTACTAGTAAGTGTAACATGGAGAACAAGCAATGACTATAATATTTTCTTTTTCTCTCCAGGGTTAAATTCTGTCTTATCGTTTTTTAATAAATAGTCACACTGGGATCCCATCTATGGTATGGTAAGGTCAAATAATTGTTAGAAATGAAACATGGAGCCCATACATAAAAACAGTGTTTGACCTGCATTTTGACCAAGAGAAGGTTTTATGTTCCCCAAAAATGGTAGTTAATGTTATTGAATTGGACTAAAACTTACTGACTTTGCTCAAATGGGGTATAACAATGTCCCCATTGGATAATTTTTGTCATTTTTTGGGATTTTTTCCCCAACCTTGTTACACTTGATTCTTTTTTCTTTCAGTTGAAAAAAACAACAACAACATATTGTTTTGTACATATGTCTTGTATTTCTTACTATCTTACTATCAGTAAGTTTAGCTAGTCAAAAAAATCTTTCTTTTATGTTTCAGCCACAGATGGCAATAGAGAGCCCAGAATTTGTCCTTTACCTTTTAATAAACAGCAATCTTAAGTGAGGTACTGAATGTCATTATTGAACTCTGGAAATGTACATATATGACATTTCCGTTACAAAAACAGACCAAGAAAAATATACTATCTTTTATTCTGTCTTAAAATAAAATTGAATTAATTTTAAACCTTTAAACCACGTATTACACAATAAATGTAAATGAAAATCCTGATCGGCTCTTTGATGTTTCAAATTGGTCTCTGTCATTCATTTTTTGTATTTCTTTAAAGCTGGGGCTTTTTGAGTTTAACGAATGATTGTGTTTTTCCAGGATGTTGTGTCGTGGCTTTGTCTTTCTCTCATGAATTAGTGTGACTTATGCGCTCAAAGCCGGTTTGTTTACTCAACCATGCGTAGACTCGTAGAACTTTAACCTTTGACCTGTGACACTTTTCACAAAAAGTCTTCACCGAGCAAATAGTGCTGCTTGGCCTTCAACCCCCAAGTAAGTGCCATTTTTGTGCAGATCTCTGTTCATCCTCAAACTCAACTCAAATCCAGACTTTATAGTCCCAAAAAGCTGAAAACGGGCACTGAACGCTAACATTAGGCATGTAACTCTGAATGAATGCGATGAGCTGAGGGCAAGACAACCAGAATAGCCCGTTAATGAGAGGAAGTGAAGATGATCATTATATGCATTGTGTTACATAACACGTTATACTATACTCAAAATATTAAGCTGTTCACAGCCACAGCTATACTAGAGAAGAAAGACAGTTTTCTGTGTGTGTGTGTGTTTTTATATCTGAAAGAATCTTGTACACGTCATGGAGATTTAACAGACAGGCTTGCATCACCCCACCTAGACAACGGTGGTTTTTTTGAGAAATCTAACACACTGGTGTTTGCGAAATGGCATGGACCTCACAGTAGGGCTTTTGATTGTCTGTCATATTGGGCATGAGCCAGAATAACTTAGAAATAAAGTTTCTTTCTTGGCATCTATGGTTCCAATAAGAACTTTTAACATCCACGGAATGTTTCCATTCCGCTAAAGGTTCTTTAAATGTGACCCTGGACCACAAAACCAGTCTTAAGTAGCACGGGTATATTTTGTAGCAATAGCCAAACATATTGTATGGGTCAAAATGATCGATTTTTATTTTATGCCAAAACTCATTAGGATCATTAGGATATTAAGTAAAGATCATGTTCCATGAAGATATTTTGTAAATTTCCTACCGTAAATATATCAAAACTTCATTTTTGATTAGTAATATGCATTGCTAAGGACTTCATTTGGACAACTTTAAAGGTGATTTTCTCAGTATTTTGATTTTTTTGCACCCTCAGATTCCAGATTTTCAAGTAGTTGTATCTCAGCCAAATATTGTCCTATCCTAACAAACCATACATCAATGGAAATTTTATTTATTCAGCGTTCAGATGATGTATAAATCTCAATTTCGAAAAAATTAACACTTAAGACTGGTTTTGTGGTCCAGGGTCACAAATGTTCTTCACACTAAGAAAAAAGTGGTTCTTTTAAGAACAGTTTACTGAAAGGTTCTTTGGGGACCCCAAAATGGTTCTTCTAAATTTCATCATCATTCAATTTTCTTTGCACTAAAATGGTCAGGAAACATTCTTTCTCAGACAGAATGAACGAATTAGCAACATTACATGAGATTATGAATAATTTGTGGCTAATGTTTAGCACTTTTTAAGCAAGCAAATTAAATATACGCTACTCTTCAAAAGGTTGGGGTCAGTAAGATTTTATTTTTTAAAGAAGTTAATACTTTTATTCAGGATACATTTATCAAATGATCAAAAGTGACAGTAAATGCTTTTACATTGTTACAAACAAATTTAAAAAAAAAAAAATGCTGTTTTTTTTAACTTTCCATTCATCAAAGAATCCTAAAATAATATGTAGCATGTTTGCCCAAAAATATTAAGCAGCACAACTGTTTTCAACATTTATAATAATAAGAAATGTTCTTGAGCAGCAAATCAGCATATATGAATAATTTCTGAAGGATCATGTGACACTGAAGACTGGAGTAATGGCTGCTGAAAATTCAGCTTTGCATTCACAGGAATAAATTACATTTGAAACAGAAGAATATTTTAAATGGAAAATGTAAATGGCCATTTAGTGACACTTTATTAATATACAAGGCATTTGATCACTAAAATAATGCAGTTTTAGACTATCATGCCAAGGTAATCATCTAATAACAAACAGGACCAGCACAACCTCTAACTCGATTCGATTGGTTTGGTGCTTTCCACGTTCATTGTGTAATGATTTTCTCTTAATGAATCAAAGAGGTAAAAGGAAGTTCTTGTTAAACAATGGAACAATCAATTCAGGAACTTTTAAGGGCATATATATATACATCTGTACAGCCTAGAGTTCAGAAATACAGTGTGGGAAATGCTATTTTAGTGTCCAGCAAATGTGCTACACTACAAAATATTTACAGTGCTCTGCAAAGCAAAAACATTGTGTTGCTGAGTTTGATTCAATAGAACAGGGGCACATGAGGAACTAGAATAGAAGAGAGTCAGATAGGGTGGGACAGAGAAAGAGAGAGAGGGAACAATAGAGAGCAGGGCAACAGAAAGTCGCTCCATTTCCATCTGAAAGGAATTCCCCAGCTTGGGCTGCTGAGAATTGAAGGCAGAAATAATTTTCACTTCAGCGGCCGTCTCACGTTCTCAAGGAAAGTGGAGGTGGCATCAAAATGTCTGCTTATGAAGGAAAGTAGCAGTACAAAACAAGACACAAATTCATAGAAATTATCTATTAATGATCAGTCCATGAGATAAGATTTAAGGTGATGCTCTGCAATATTATCTGCTAAAACTGATATAGGCCTACAGCTTCTCTTGAATGAATATTCAATACATATTCAATACGTTAAGTTCAGTCGACATAATTTGTGGCAAATTGCTGATTA
Source organism: Sinocyclocheilus rhinocerous (assembly GCF_001515625.1). Taxonomy (NCBI): domain Eukaryota; kingdom Metazoa; phylum Chordata; class Actinopteri; order Cypriniformes; family Cyprinidae; genus Sinocyclocheilus; species Sinocyclocheilus rhinocerous. The sequence continues at coordinate 553,732 of NW_015660506.1, read as the reverse complement.
CAACAAACTATATATTTTGACTAGCAAAAAAAATCTACGTTACTGTGAAGCACTTACAATGGAAGTAATTGTGAAGCTTATAATTTTATAAAAGTACTTACATTAATCCTGTTGCTAAAACTGTATCGTTTGAGCTGAAAAGATGGGCTCATCATTTTTTTTAGGTGATTTTAAGCTTTTAGGCATTAAGCCATGGTGACAAAATAGCAAAACTGGATAAAACTGCATACAGAAAAGGTTAGTAAGTGTGCTTTTTTCTGCTTAAATCCTGTTAACACGCATTGTTTATATCTTGTGGCTAAAAAGACAGTATTTTAATGTTCACAGATTGGCCCCTAACATTATGCCAAAAGTGATGTTGATTTAGCTTAGGGCTGAAATATCCACTTTCCGCCCTCTTTTTTATATATTCCATGTTAACATATACATTCAGCTTAATCACCTGATTCTATAGTGTCCCAAAGTTATAGTTCAACCTCATCTCACTAAGCACAAACAATTAAATTACTGTATAATGACCTAAAACATAACAGATTAGAAGAGGTGGGTGTGGGATGTGACCCAGATTTCTCCTCAGAACAAAAAGTCTGTTGGGTGTAGCTGCTGTTTCACACTTATCAAACATCCATTTGTGGTTTCTGTTACATTGGTACAAAGTCAAGACATAAGAGAAGGAAGCTTTTCAAAAGCCTTTTATGCCTGAAGCATGCACGTAAGCTAATATTTCATATGCAGCTTTCTGAATAAAGAATAAAGTCATGTATCATGGATGGTTTCTTCATTGCTCTGTTTTCCTGAGGGCCGTGTGGATCTCCAGCGGTTCAGTACTGCTCATGGGTTCCAGTGGTCTGCTGATGTTTGTTTATTCTGAGTCTGACCGGTGCCCTTTGTCATTAGATTAAAGACCTAATTAATTTGTATCTTCGTGACTGCTGGTGCAATGTGATTTAGATTGTTTACGCACTTTGTTTCTCATAGATTAATTATGCTGTATTTTGTGGTGTGGGGGCGGGGAGGAGTGTTCCAGAAGCCTCTCTCTGTGCTGCTAACAGTGAGCAGGAGAGCAACATGTTAATCAAGCCAAGTCAATTGAGGCGTCCTCGCTAAGCAAAAGTATTCATTTGAATTATTCTTAAAAAAATATATTACTGACCCCAAATGCTTGAAATGTAGTAATAGCTTAAATGTTACACAACATATGTAATTTAAAGGCATTGTGCAGAGTAAGTGCAGAGTTTACTCAAGTTTTTTCACTTCAGCTAATCTGATAAATGTCTCTCTTATGCTATTGGATGATAAATAAGCACTGTACAACCTCCACACAGAATCAGACACAACCGCCACCAAACAAAGCCTGCATGTGCAGTCAAGCATGCTGGGAAAAGAGGGTGACCTGACCCTAAATCCAATGGGAGACTCCCACCCACAGTGCTTGAGAAGGTAATGGACAAAATAACTGGTTTGAAATCTGTTGTTGTTTTAGGATTGTTAATGCTTGTTCAGACTTTTTGATACTGATTACTGCAGCTCTACTGACACTGTACTGACATTCGGTTAAAACCATGATAAAACATGTAATTTAGAGACCGTTTGAGTGTTTTTGCACATACTTGCTTTTATAATGCTTTTGTAATGCTAAATGCCAATAACGCTTCTTGATACTTTAATTATGGTGATACAGGCCTGATGGTTGTGGCTCTCATTCTGTACTTCTCTCTCCCGTGAGAGGGAGGACACAGGCATTGATTTGCAAGCATTTACTGAAGGTTTCTTCTGTCTGGTGCGCTATTCCCTCAAGGATCCTGGAGATTTCCACCCACAAACCCCTGTCCCCGGCACAGACACTCACCCATTATGTGTCTCTGTCCCCATCCCCCTCTCTAGGGAAATGTAAACAGCTTTCCCCTCCTCCGTAGATTTCTCACTCACATTTCACACTTTTCTTTCTTTCAGGCATCTCCAGTCTGAGCACAATTTACACATATAGGGGCAGAAGTTTGCGTTTGATTGACAGCTAAGATGGGCTGCTTAATATGCATTTTTATACACATACTAACCTGTGTGTGTGTGTATGTAATCAACCTTCAAAACAATAAGATCCAACAGAAGCTGCAGCTGAGAAAACAGACCATCAGCATGTTCCACATGTGGAGGAATAGCAATGTGAGAGTGTGTGGTAGCTTGTAGTACTGCAATGTGGAAACATTAAAATGTTTGTTGCAATATTTTAAGCTTTTCTTTCTGACTCAGTAGTTGCTTATTTTTGTCACCGTTTCAGGCTTTGCTAGAGGAAAGTCCTATACAGTTTAATCATGTGTGACCAAGACAGAATCTATTAAAAATACATCTTGGCTGAAACAGCTTCCGACAGAAGGTTGCGAGAGATCTGTTAACATAGTTTTTGCTGACCTCAAAAGTGCTGACCTGTTTCAGTCTTTATGAAGGTGTGTTTAATCTTAATTGACTTGAATGTATACATTGCATTTAAAATATTATACATTTTTGAGTCAGTATTCCTCATGTCCACATCATAGATTCTGCTAAATATGTCATATACTGGATACTGTTAATTCAGTATGAACATATAACATGGTACTGAACTTTAACTGAGAAAGTTAGATGTTAGGAATATTAGGTTAGTCTTTATTAGACAAGACGAATGTAAAGAGTGCCTTGATGACCTCATTATGGCATCATCTTCTGCTGTCCATTTGGAGGTACTCAGGGAATTGGCATCTGTCTCCACAAAAGCCCCATGTGAAACCTGATCTTCATCAAAGTTTCATGTATAGTGAGGCTCTTATCATCTCGCCTATCAAATCAAGACAAATGACTCTTACCAACTACCCCCTCTAATCAGGGATAAATGATCTTAACAGATATTTTTCACAGTTTGTAACAAAAAGGCATCATTAAACTTGTATGTTTATTTAATGTGACTTTGGTTTGATAAATAAAGACCACATTCAAAAAACAAAAAACAAAAAAACACACACACATAACATTAGCCTATATAATTATTTCCTGGAAATTTAAAATGTAGTCAAATTCCAAATTTCAGGTAAGATCACAGCCTATTGATAACTGGGGCTGAACGTGATCAGACAGGTTTTTTAAATGGGGGTTTTGTATAGACTGACCATCTCTTTCCTCTTGGGATGAAACCCTAGAGTTATATGGGATAGAAAGACACCATTGTCAGCATGGCTGGAAAGGGGGCTTATTCACTTAAGCAAATATAACAAAGAAGGCATGGCTATCCAAACACACACCTTTTGCACAAAAATTTGTAAATTAAATATATATGTTTTTGTAGTTAACCACAAAATTAATGTATATAAAATTGCAGGAGTTTGTTCAATTAAAGTATGCTGAAGGTAAAACACCCAAGCTAGTTCAATTGAAAAGTGATCAGTCTGTTTCTTTATGGCTTCTTTCAATGTTTAGCGAAAGCTTGGTAGACTCAAAACTACCTCCCCTTTAACAGAGCCTGAAAAAGCCCAGATTAGTTCATACTTGTGAAATTTCCCAATGATCCTATAACACAAACACGTACAGAAGACAACGCTATCACAATTTCTTCTGAAAACATAGATAAATCTGAGGTGAGAGATTCATCCATGATACAGCTGCACTCACCTTAAATACATTTAACCCTCATATCATCCTGATAAAGAACATGAGACAAGGTGTTTGCTTTAACAAACATTTTAATTGAAAAATACTTCAGGATTCATCTCGACTTTGTAATACACTGACAGTCTAATATCTGATCTACAGTGTTGTACACTACTAACTTGGTAAGAAAAAAAGTGCTTAGAGGTGGACCGTGCCACAGGCAATGCCCAGTCCACCATTTGTGTTCTTCAGAGTTCCTGTAAATCTAGACGTCTTTCATGAGACCTCATACTCACTCAGGCCCAGTGAAGTTACAGTAATTTTGTTTATTACAAAGTCCTCAAACCCCAATTTCATTCTGGGATTTTGAAACTACAGTTCTCGATAATGTTCTCAGAAGTTCACTCTATGTTCCATAAGAGTCAAAATAAGATATCAAGCATTCCATTAAATGTTACAGCGTTTTTCACAGTGCTTCAGTAGAAAACTCCTTCAAACTGATAACCAGGCTATTCAAATGAATGGCAGCTTAATTGGGACCAGCCCTTGTAACAAATTATTTCCTTTTTTTATTTTTTAATTTTGGTTCATCTGCGCCACCAAGATCACATGCAACATAAATCCAGCTCAACAACAAACAACCATTCAGATGAATGTCAACAGTGCAACGTCGAAATGGCAAACCCAGTGACTCAGGCCATCAGCAATGGAAAAGGCAGGTGCAGGCTTTGTAGAGAGTTATCGCTTTTTCTTCTGTTTGAGGCTTTTTCGTCGTTTGACTATCATTTCGTACAGTTTGTCCATGCCTTCGTGAAGCCCCTCGCCTATGATGGCACAGGCCGGTTGGATGTGGTACGTAGTGGCAGGCGTGAGCTCCTGGAGCGCCAGCTGCTTCTCTATATCCGCCACAGACAGAGATCT
>NW_015660506.1:540392-548869 GCF_001515625.1 Sinocyclocheilus rhinocerous | reverse complement strand
AGTCGATCAACGTCTACAGAGTCCACCACATACTCAATGCCATCCGTGCACCTACTGTAAGATTTCCACAAGGGCCGGAGTTTCTCCTGCCCACCAACGTCCCAGAAATGACAGCTTATTCCTTTGGCCGTGCCGTTACTCAGCTTGATTTTTTCCGTGTTGAATCCTATTGTAGGCACAGTGTTGACAAACTCGTTGAATTTCAGTCTGTAAAGGACCGTGGTTTTCCCTGCGGAGTCCAAGCCAAGCATCACTATATGGAGGGACTGAAACGCAGATATGTTGGAGAAACTGTTCCCCATTTTGATCTCCTCGTTAGTAGGGGTAAAACCAATGCAGACCCCGTCGGCACCAGCGATTCGACCAAATTCAGACTGGATGTGATGAAGCGATCATTGCAGTGCGCGTGAGATCTGCTCTGTAAACACTCCTCTGTGAGCCGAGAGTCTCCGCAGTAACGGCTCACATCACCATTCCCATCACAAACTGCTGAAAATTCCTTCTGACGGCTCGGCGTTCAGTCTCTCCAGGCGATCGTCCACATCAGCGATGAATGAATGTGATCAGAAATCTCTTTTAGGCATGAGCGCGCTTACTCACGCGGTGATGGACACAAGCGAGTGTATGGTAATGAATGGAAGCCAGCGGTGACTCTGCAGCAGCTGCTCCTCACACTGGAGAAACTCCGCCCGCATTTTATGTGAAAACTGAAAAACAAACCCCTCTTATGGCAAGCCAAGTATTCCTTAAACTAGCTAGTATACATTTTTGTTACCAGTACTTATTTTTCGAAAAGTTGTAAGTAGTCCTGGCTATCTTTTTATTTTTCAATAATAAGGCCAATTATTACTTAATAATTAGATATTTGTTTTGTGTGTCCACCTTAAAAACCTTCACCATATAGTGAAACAAATATATTATCATATAATAAAATACTTATTGTTACTACTGCAAAGCTATATGGGATTTCCTTCAAAGAGTTTTTATTTTTTTTTGTATTTTTAAAATGAACATTTTAATGACAGTGCTTATTAAACAAAGTCAGTTATAGTATTTATCAAAATAACCAAAAATACAAACAATATTAAGTATTAAAGTACTACTTTAGCTAAAGTATTTTGATCAATACTGCCTTTAGCCCCATGCTGGTTAGCCTTTTACCCCAAATATGGAGCAAAAGGGCAACCTCGCCACCTCATTCATTTATAAGATTTTTAAACAAACAAACAAACAAAAACTTTTATGGTTTATTTTCCCACAAAAATGTGTTGTTCCATCAATGTTCAATAAAACATATATATTTTCTACAATCATACACTATGGGAGTAGTGAAAAGAATGTGCTCCTTAAATATGTGTTCCCATTGTACCCTTGCTGACTAGTGTAGTTGAGCAACCATTCAACGTTGAAACAACAACTGACATTTCAACCGTATTTCAACATTGAAGGTCGGTCATATGCCAGCTGGGGATAGTTTTGAAATAATTACTAGTGGGCTATGCCTATAGTGATATTGAAAATTATACTGAAGTAATAAAAATAAGTTCTAGTAACTTAGCTTTAATAAAATAAGTTCTAGTAAAATAGTAGTATAGTTTAACGGATTAAATGTAAAATTGGCTTTCCACACAACTCCCCTCAGCAGTCTGTGCACAGGTTACAGTGTTCTCCAATTTTCGTGGAAGATGGGAGGCATTCGTTCAGAAACTAGGGTGCGTCAACGAGATTGTACCTATTTGTCCTGTAACACGTTAGGAAAAAATGCCAATTTTAGACACGCATTTTCACACCTCCCTGAAATCATTTAAATAAGCTGCTAATATTTCCACACCTCATCTGAAATCCTTAAAAAAAAAGCCTATTAACTGCGTAGGCCTAGGCAGTTTGGTAAATCGTCTGGCTAAAATCTTTTCTCAAACATTATATTTCTCATTTAATTTCAGTCGTCTCTGACTTACTTTGTGGCTATCCATGTTATGAAATGGATATTTGTGTGAGCATGTTGGGTTCTCCTAGTCCTCTTAGCAGAAATGCTCCTGTGTGAAGGAGCCTCTCTTGGTCTCAGCACCTGTTCACATGGCAACTGGCGCCTTCAGAGGAGGTGGAGGTGTAGGAAGATGAGGGAAATGGAAGGAGGGAACAGAGGGAGAAGTGGAAAGCAAGTGTTAGAATTATGCAATGTCTTTTAGGGCACATTATGAGGTTTTTGAATTGGAAACATGTTGAGCGCAGGCTAAATTGCTCTTTGATGCCCCTAGTAAAATTTGTTAACCAACTCTTAAAGATTTTTTCAATGTTTTAAAACGTTTTTTGTCTCTCTTTGTGTATATGTATATATATATATATATATATATATATATATATATATATATATATCGCCACCTGGTGTCCATAATACTCAATTTCGTTCTCTATCCTTGTTTCTATAATAGGAAAAGTCATTTTAAGTACTTTAGGTGAGCTTTTTTTGACAAATCAATACGCCTAAGTATTCCAAACCAATGATCAGTGCTGTTACTACTAAGAAAAGGAGTACTGAGGTAAACTATCATAGACTGAAAAGTTACAAGAATTTACTCAGCTATATTAATCAAAAACTCACGGACGTCTTATCATGACAATCGTTAATGTGAGGTTTATAGATATTATACAATCACCATTTGCTAAGTCTGACAAAAAATTTTTTATATTGGGATGTTTAGAGGAACTGTCTTTACACTGAGTAAAACTTAGTCCTTTATATTAACTGTTTGTCCACTAGGTGGTAGATATGTGATGGAAATGTTAAAGGAGAAATTACTCGGAACGATTATTGGCCTTATTTAGTTTCCCATTTATTTTTTTAGGCAGTAAAAAGGACTCTGAATGTAACATTCAGTCATCGACTGCTCTAATTAAAATCTTACAATTGATAGACTATTTCAGAACACTATTATTTTTTAGCATTAACATGGAGAGAAAGAAAAATGAAGCAATATACTGAGGCAAGCCATTTGTCTTTGGCTTTTTCAAAAGGTCACTCACTGACCCGAGAAAGAACACAGTTTATTTATGGCGCATCACAGCAAACACAGGCACATTGATAAACACACACTTGCTTGACTGTATCTTTGGAACACCAGTTAAAACTGTATAAAATCTTCATAGTTGACTGCACGTTCATTATATTGTACACACACACTTGCATCTTTCAGATTTTTGTCAGTAGTCGAGGGATCCCCCCAGAGAGTGAGAGAGGGCAGGCACTGATGAAAGGCTTGTGATGTGAAATATGCCGTCTGCATGCCTGTGTCTAGAGTAGGGTAAGATGTAAGCATATTTTTGTAAGACCCACAGTGATGACTGTTTACATTGGTCATAATTTTTGTTGGGAGAGCCTGTCAAGCAGTGAGAAAAATTATGCTGGAGTGATAAGACTGGAATTCGCACATAGCAAGTAGGTTTGTAAAACTCTCAGTGGGCACAGCAAGAAAACAAACTTAACTTACAATAATGTTCAGTGTTGCACTTTGACTGCGACCAGATTAATATATTATATTGGAGTCAGTTTTGTCACACAAATTCATCCTATCAACGTATCAATGACATCTACACTCAGTGTAACATTAAACTAATGTTAAATTAACTCTTACAAATGCAAATTGGATACAGAGACATGTAGGCTAGAAAAACAACAGCACAGCTGTTAGCTTTATGACAACATTTTTAGTTTCCACAATGTATAGTTTTAACATTTAGTTTCCACATAATACTTAAATATATGATTTATTACATTTAAATGTTTAATTCAAAGTTAAAATGTATAAATTCAAAAATTTATTTATTTTAACTTTGAATGAACAAAGTGTCCAACTGATACATTTGCATTGGATTTACATGGGCCATCACTTGCAACAACAAATTAAATGTTATGATCATAATGTGCATTTTTTGGGGGATAAAACAAAACAAAAAGAAGAACAAACTAACAAACAAATAATAATAAATAATAAAACGACTTGTTATACACCACGTATGTGCTGTTTGGAATTATCATCACAATCAAATGGACTTTAATTTTTTTTTACTTTGATCTTTAGTAACTAAAGTTCTGGAATGAAATCTTCGTATATTTGGCACAAATTAATGCCACTGGGACATCAGCGTCCCAATGGTGAGTAAATCTTTTAATTTCTGTAAGCTGAAGATGAGATGCTTTAGTTATAAGCCTACTTTAGTATTTGAGTTTTATGTTTTATGTACAGGTGAACTAAAGTGATATCATTATACATTCCTTAATAATAATTCTGGTGTGTCTCTTTATTAAGACAATAAGGTTTTATTTTTCCATTTTACTTTTCATTCCAACATTTACTTTCACTTATAAAAACATTAGGCTGCTTAAATCTGAACAACATAAACAACAGACACTTAGAGCAAAGTAAAACAGGCAGTTTAGCATACAGTGTAATTGGCATCACAAAACAAAACTTAAAACAAAAGAGAAAGGTTGTTACATTATTAGTGAAAAACGTGTATCTTTTGTACAAAATGTACAAGTATAAAATCATGATGATATGCAATGAAAAAAAAAATCTGAACAATCATATCTTATTTTACATTAGAGTTTTACATGAGATGGAGACCTCTGCTTGTATTAAAACATCAGCAATACACTTTTCAGTAATTTACTGTGCAACAACACCACGGCTAACAAATCTATTGTGCAAACATATAAGCGCTTTAAATCAGGTGAAATCAGGTGTATCTGGGTCTTGTAAAAGTCAGGTGATGTAGGCAGTCTTTATATGGCACAGTCATCTTGAGAGCAGGGGCTGAAAGCAGTGCTCCGTAGGAGATCCAGACAGTTGACAAGCATGAGGGAGCCTGTGATGTGCCTCCAGCGCTTGGTGATGGGGTTCTTCATTTTGTCCAATCCAGTGTGAAGTTCCTGAATCACATCCCTGTAACTGTCCCCGACCTGGGCTGCCCATGTGACCAGGAAGTCAAAGGCAGGTTTCCACATGGCCTTTACAAAATAAAAAAAGTAAAGATTCATTTGAGTTTGACATGTAAACCTGCATGAATATGACATTTAGGTGCCCTGAATTTTGTTCCCTAAAAAGACTTTATACACAATCTGTATGCTCTCCTTCAGAGTAAATGTGTACAAATATCATAACCCAGTAAGTGCAAGAGGAAGCTCATAATCTCATCAATCATTGGTAGAACATTTAGGTTCCTCTTCTGAGCTGGACACAAACACTATAGACATGACTTGTGGGTTTCCTGTAATTGGAGCTCAAAACCCAGTTTTAAATTTTACAAGTGTCAGTTACTGTCTCTCGCACCCATTTCACTTGGATATTGCTCTTTATCCATTTTTATAATTTAGAGGATTGAACATTCTATATCTATATAGTCTATATTTTGCTTAACTTCATGTTTACCTACTCTGTGTTTTGTTTGCACAGTTGTCTGTACTGTCACTGCTCTACAATCTAAGCCAGGTCATAAGCATTTCAGTGTGCACTAAACGCTGTGTAAACATGTGTAAACAGACGTGACACTTATTTTTCATCCCGAGAAACATCATGAGAAAACATTAGTATTTTACAAGGTGGCTTAAGTATTTTCATGTGAATTTGAATATGTGATTTGTACAGAGACGTGAAGAAAAAAAAACACGAAGGTCCACCCCTGATGAGGGTGAGTAAATGATGACAAAAAATTCAGGTTTTCGGTGAACTATTTCCTTAATAGTTTAATAATGCTTAATCATGCTTTCAGTGTTTGTTTTACCTCACTATCCAGTTGTCCCCTGCTGTCTCTGTGTGGAGCTTCATATGCTTCCATCTGCTGCCGGGACACTGTAGCGAGTCTCTCAGCAAGCTCCCTCCAGCGACCCGCCACCTCCACCGCTGTAGTCAACAGCACAAAGTCCATGACCAGCCGTGCCACCAGGCCCTGACAGTCCATCTTCAGAAGAGCCTGAATGACAGATATACAGTTACACCACGAGTTTATGATCACCAAGCCACTCTGCAAAGATTATAACTCTGCTTTATGTCACTGTGCTTATAGTCAAAAATTGAATAATGCTACATGTCTGAATCCTCACATGCCAGTTTTGCAATGTAAAAAAAATTATAGATAATGATTACTAATAATTCCTACTTAGAAGTATGACTTCAGGGAGAGGTCTAACCATGTGTAATACTGGTTATAGTTTGGGATGCACAAAATATGGGATTTTTTTATTGCTATTGGTAGATATTGGCTTATTATGGATATTTAATTGTGCATTCTTTTTATTTTTTACTTTCAGGATCATCTAGCACTCGCTTAAATTTATGATTTAATAACACGGTTAAAGGGATACTTCACCCAAAAATGAAAATTCTTTCATTTACTCACCCTGATGTTTTTTCCAAACCTGTACTTTCTTAAAAGAAGATATTTTGAAGATGGTTTCAGCTTTTTTATCGATACAATGAAAATCACTGAGGTCCAAAACCACATCTGGATCTCTCTGGATCTTCTTTTGAGTTCCACATAAAAAGAAATTCATACAGATTTGGAATGACATGAGGGTCAGTAAATGTTAACATAATTTTTATTTTTGGGTGAAATATCCCTAAATGTCTAAAATCTTAATTTTACAAGGAATATTATTTTTTTTATAGTGCTGGGCGGTTTGACCAAAAATCTGTGTCACGGTTTTTGTTTTGGTTTCCCTGACTGTGCCTTTATATGAATCAGAATGCATGAAACAGATTTAGAACCACTGCATTTGAATCACTATCCAAAAAAAGATGCTACATGTAGCATTAGCAGATTTGATTTAAATTAGATTGTAAAATTTCACAATTTAAAGCAAAAACAGACTCTTCTGACCTTAGCTTTGTGAAATTATGCTATATAAAACATAACTACACAAAACAAAAACAGCAGACAGGCTGCACGAGAATGCAAATTCACTCTGACAGCAGGTGGTGCTTATGGAACAGCAGCGATTCAGCGTTTCCTTGATTGTAAACAAAGCAGCGCTGCGCTAATAAATACTACTTTATTATGCATTATTGGGAGGCAAGACGAAAAAAAACACCATCTAAACTTTTCTAAAGACAGTCAGTTCCCCTCACATTTCGACGCAGTGACGAGATCCTGAAGCGTAGAAGTTTCGAAACACTAGGCTTGTTTGAGATGCGCCTCGCCTGAAATGAAGGCGAGAGTAGGCGGCTGCAGTGAGGGGAGGAGTGAAATAAGCGCAGTCAAGACGGACAGTTCTGACCTCTCGAAGTGGAACAGATACCTACGAGATCAAAGACAGATATAATTTCAGTTCTGTTACTTTATATGAAAATAAATGATGAACAAGACACTCAAAGTGCTTGCTATTTAATTCCATACAAAAGGCTAATTCCATATGAAAGGTGTATTTATCATCCATTTTTACTTTAATACAAACATGTATTTTAGATTTTTATAGAAATATGACAACAATCACATATCTCACACAGAGATCGCACTGTCATCGTGTTTGGGAATATTCATGCATAATTTAAACGCATAATCACATGAAATCAGATAAAAAATAAAACATTTTAGAAGAGAACGCAACATCATGGTTGTCTGAACCAATGAGCTAACATTACGCGTGTCGTCAGCCAGTCGTTTCCCATCATGCTTTTGATCAGCGCAGTCGGTGGAGAGCAACTGCGCTCGACTGCACAATCCGACACAGCCGCCTCGCCCTCGCGAGAGTTTTTTGGCACACGTCAGCATGACATCAGAGCAAGTCGGACATAACTCGGACACTTTTCTAACCGGCATGCATCTCGCGGTGATCACCAGTGATCGGTTCTGCGCAGATTTTGCTCATCTCAAACAAGCCTACTGCTACAAAATGTGATTCAAAACACCCATGTCACGGGACAACGGCTAAATGAAGCTTCCGTGCGGTTCACAAGTGTTTTGACTGACAGGCGGCAAAATAAAAATCTCACAATGTAACAAATGTGACACATTGTGGCTTGATTTATTTTATTAATGTTTACTTTTTATGACCAAAATAACCTATAATTATTCACAATGAGGAGTTTAAATGTTACAAAACCAAGCTCATGTAGTTGTAAGACACATGTTAAAAACTCAACATATTATTAAAAAAAATTAAATCAAATAAAAAATATAACAATAAAAAAGAAAAAAAAATTTAATTGCTCTTACAATGATATGGACTTTATTGTTTGACATAATCAACATGTAGGCCTAGGTTATCATTCGTAAATCGTTGTCAAGGCAGAGCAACACGTGCAAGCAGAGGCGGACAAAGTACTCAACTCCATTACTTGAGTGAAAGTACAGATACTGCTGGTCAAATATTACTCCATTACAAGTAAAAGTTGTAAAGACAGATTTTTACTTAAGTAAAAGTACAGAAGTACTTGCTTTTATAAGTACTTAAGTAGCAAAAGTAAATTTCCTTTTTTATG
>NW_015660506.1:532132-540289 GCF_001515625.1 Sinocyclocheilus rhinocerous | reverse complement strand
GAGGATCTTGATAGAAATGTAGTGGAGTGAAAAGTACAATATTTGTAAGATCTCATTCATGAAGTTAAAGTCATAAGTTCCCAGAAAAAATAATACTCAAGTAAAGTACCGATACTCAAAAAGTGTACTTAAGTACAATACTCAAGTAAATGTACTTAGTTACTGTCTGCCTCTGCGTGCAAGTGACCACTGTCGCAGTGGAGACGGGTGTCTGATTGTTTCGAAGTCTCGACACAATACGGCACATTTGCTTCAACTGTTTCAGTGATTCATAAAGCCTCGCTCTGCCCATCACTTGCGACCTCTGCCAGGTATGAGACGTAATCCTCATTATTCTTTTATCATTCTTTTGTTTGTATTCAGCTATTATTCTGGCATTACATGGTTTACCCATTCACATCACTTTGATTTCCGTATTTACCCACCTAGTGGAATTTCGTCATCGGAAGAGGCAGGGCGGGTTATGAACGCGTAATGTTACTGACATATGAGCTAGTGATGGGGGAAAACGAACCTTTTTGAAGCTTCGAATGAACTGAACCAATTGTTTCGCAAAATGATTCACTGTTTCGAAGCGTTTGAAACACCACACGCTGGTGACGCCTGCTGGTCAAAACCAGGGGTGGACTTAGTGATTTGGGGGCCCTAAGCAAATTCCAGGTATGGGGCCCCAACACAATAACTATGTGCTCTTTTACGCCTAACCCTTATTTTGCTCGCTCGCTCTCATAGTTAATAGTTTATTTATCCCTTCACAACCAGTAATAAGTCAACCTGATGCTGTTATAAAGCCCTATTAGGCTATCTCATTTGTTTTTTCAGATCACAAAAGAAAAAAAATGCTAGCACTTGTCCATTTAATAAATTGTAAGCTTTTTCATTCTTTTTACTAACATAAAATTATCCCATTCAACTCATTTCATATTCCAAGTGTTCTGAAGGCATACGGTAGGGTTTGCCGAGAGACAAATCGAAATTGTAATCTAAGTTAGCCTATTATTTTTACTATTATTATTAGCTTTTACAAACCCAATGCAATTGTTTTTTTTTTAGTATAATATATTAAATGCAATTAAAAGTGTGGTGTTCTGTGAATGTGAAACAACAATAATCTGAGGCCGCCGGCAATCTTTGCAAGTTAAGTTAAGAGCTAACTCTCAATTCACTACGCTGTCTACATTGCTTAGGCACTTGTACCGGTAGCCGGTTTTTAAAAAAATCATTCCGGATGCGAAATTCAAACCAGTTTACCGTTTGAACCGGTATATCGCTCAGCACTAATTTTTCATAATGTAAGTTATAATGTTATCATGCCTAAATTATCTTGTAACATTTAAAACTATTGGTTTTTAGTTTAAAGTGTTTTAGCCTAATTTAGAGAATTAGGAAGAATTTAAGAATTTAAATATTGACCATTTGTTGGCTAGTAATATCATTATCAGCTATAACATAAAAATAGTTTAGCAGCATATCAGCCTCAGCTATAATTTTAATATACGTGCATCCCTAGTTACAATGCATTTACACTAGACATGCTTCAAATGCCCCAAAAATATGACATTGAAACTGTATGCAAACAGCCTTCAAATCAAATCTTCTTAAATCAATAGTTTGTATAGCTGTGTATATTGTTGATATCTGCCTTCATAATCTCATACTAAAAATTACTCAGTGGTACTCATTACTCAGTGGTTGCTAAGTAAAGCCTGTTCTACTTAGTAAACTTCAACAAGAATACACAACAACACAAACTACAAAACTGAGATAGTGTCAGTGGTTTTCTAAGCACCGCCTCAGAAAATGTATACAAGAGCTCAAGTCATCAAGCCGGGCGCTTTGATAAATGTGGCGATATGCAGGAAGCAACGTGCATGCTCCTGTGAGCACAATATAATGAGAGTGACTCCGGGCCCCTTGGACAAGGGAAATGTTAGGGAGGAATATCCGGCCATTCTGTTGGCAAGAGTTCTGTCTTATTAATGTGACCTTCTTTTCTCCCCTGAGAGTTTGGCTTGACATTTAAAAAACTGAATAAGGATTTACGTTCACTGTGCCTTGTGAATATATGACATTCACAGATCTACAAAATGTCTGAAACTGTTATGTGATGATGCTAACATGTGACATTTACACTTGCTTGCTCTATACAAGAAAGAAAGGAATCAATCTTTCTACACATGCCATTTAATTCAGTTTTCAAATATAAATTAATCAAAAATGCAGGTGTTCTTCATATGCTCAAATATGTTCAAGTGCACAGACACACAACATCAGCAAGTGTTTAAAAGTTACACACCCTGAACCCACTAATCTCTGATTCCAGTTCCATAGCTTGGAATGTTTGGAATGACAGGAAGTCTGCTTAGAGGGGGAGGAACACGGCGCTGATGCCCCAGAAGACCTGTTAAAGGTCTGGCTCCAAACAGTGCAATGAGATAGCGGGAGTCTTGGATGGCTTCCCTCTTATCAAAGATTCTAGATCTACAAACAAACAGGAAGGTATGTCTTTGACTTGTACATTAGGCAGTGCTAAAGGAATCATAATCAGTAAGATTTTCACTCTTCTCCTGACCTGTACAAGCAGTGACTGTGCCACTCACTGTCTGGATGCAAGTGAAAAAGAATCATATTGTGTGTGAATGTATCACACTGTGTACACATTGATTGTGTGCATTAGCCAAAGAAAGATAAGGCCTTTCATGTGCACCTGTTCCTGAGGTGTCTCACCCCTGACCCCTGTCAGTCAGGAACTTATTAAGTAAACCTTTTAGAGAAGAAAAAAATCACCCACTGACTTTCAAAGCTGATACATAGTAACGACTTTCTACTTTGAGGACCTTGATAGAAATGTAGTGGAGTGAAAAGTACAATATTTGTATTTCAAATGTAGTGAAGTTAAAGTCATAAGTTCCCAGAAAAAATAATACTCAAGTAAAGTACCGATACTCAAAAAGTGTACTTAAGTACAATACTCAAGTAAATGTACTTAGTTACTGTCCGCCTCTGCGTGCAAGTGACCACTGTCGCAGTGGAGACGGGTGTCTGATTGTTTCGAAGTCTCGACACAATACGGCACATTTGCTTCAACTGTTTCAGTGATTCATAAAGCCTCGCTCTGCCCATCACTTGCGACCTCTGCCAGGTATGAGACGTAATCCTCATTATTCTTTTATCATTCTTTTGTTTGTATTCAGCTATTATTCTGGCATTACATGGTTTACCCATTCACATCACTTTGATTTCCGTATTTACCCACCTAGTGGAATTTCGTCATCGGAAGAGGCAGGGCGGGTTATGAACGCGTAATGTTACTGACATATGAGCTAGTGATGGGGGAAAACGAACCTTTTTGAAGCTTCGAATGAACTGAACCAATTGTTTCGCAAAATGATTCACTGTTTCGAAGCGTTTGAAACACCACACGCTGGTGACGCCTGCTGGTCAAAACCAGGGGTGGACTTAGTGATTTGGGGGCCCTAAGCAAATTCCAGGTATGGGGCCCCAACACAATAACTATGTGCTCTTTTACGCCTAACCCTTATTTTGCTCGCTCGCTCTCATAGTTAATAGTTTATTTATCCCTTCACAACCAGTAATAAGTCAACCTGATGCTGTTATAAAGCCCTATTAGGCTATCTCATTTGTTTTTTCAGATCACAAAAGAAAAAAAATGCTAGCACTTGTCCATTTAATAAATTGTAAGCTTTTTCATTCTTTTTACTAACATAAAATTATCCCATTCAACTCATTTCATATTCCAAGTGTTCTGAAGGCATACGGTAGGGTTTGCCGAGAGACAAATCGAAATTGTAATCTAAGTTAGCCTATTATTTTTACTATTATTATTAGCTTTTACAAACCCAATGCAATTGTTTTTTTTTTAGTATAATATATTAAATGCAATTAAAAGTGTGGTGTTCTGTGAATGTGAAACAACAATAATCTGAGGCCGCCGGCAATCTTTGCAAGTTAAGTTAAGAGCTAACTCTCAATTCACTACGCTGTCTACATTGCTTAGGCACTTGTACCGGTAGCCGGTTTTTAAAAAAATCATTCCGGATGCGAAATTCAAACCAGTTTACCGTTTGAACCGGTATATCGCTCAGCACTAATTTTTCATAATGTAAGTTATAATGTTATCATGCCTAAATTATCTTGTAACATTTAAAACTATTGGTTTTTAGTTTAAAGTGTTTTAGCCTAATTTAGAGAATTAGGAAGAATTTAAGAATTTAAATATTGACCATTTGTTGGCTAGTAATATCATTATCAGCTATAACATAAAAATAGTTTAGCAGCATATCAGCCTCAGCTATAATTTTAATATACGTGCATCCCTAGTTACAATGCATTTACACTAGACATGCTTCAAATGCCCCAAAAATATGACATTGAAACTGTATGCAAACAGCCTTCAAATCAAATCTTCTTAAATCAATAGTTTGTATAGCTGTGTATATTGTTGATATCTGCCTTCATAATCTCATACTAAAAATTACTCAGTGGTACTCATTACTCAGTGGTTGCTAAGTAAAGCCTGTTCTACTTAGTAAACTTCAACAAGAATACACAACAACACAAACTACAAAACTGAGATAGTGTCAGTGGTTTTCTAAGCACCGCCTCAGAAAATGTATACAAGAGCTCAAGTCATCAAGCCGGGCGCTTTGATAAATGTGGCGATATGCAGGAAGCAACGTGCATGCTCCTGTGAGCACAATATAATGAGAGTGACTCCGGGCCCCTTGGACAAGGGAAATGTTAGGGAGGAATATCCGGCCATTCTGTTGGCAAGAGTTCTGTCTTATTAATGTGACCTTCTTTTCTCCCCTGAGAGTTTGGCTTGACATTTAAAAAACTGAATAAGGATTTACGTTCACTGTGCCTTGTGAATATATGACATTCACAGATCTACAAAATGTCTGAAACTGTTATGTGATGATGCTAACATGTGACATTTACACTTGCTTGCTCTATACAAGAAAGAAAGGAATCAATCTTTCTACACATGCCATTTAATTCAGTTTTCAAATATAAATTAATCAAAAATGCAGGTGTTCTTCATATGCTCAAATATGTTCAAGTGCACAGACACACAACATCAGCAAGTGTTTAAAAGTTACACACCCTGAACCCACTAATCTCTGATTCCAGTTCCATAGCTTGGAATGTTTGGAATGACAGGAAGTCTGCTTAGAGGGGGAGGAACACGGCGCTGATGCCCCAGAAGACCTGTTAAAGGTCTGGCTCCAAACAGTGCAATGAGATAGCGGGAGTCTTGGATGGCTTCCCTCTTATCAAAGATTCTAGATCTACAAACAAACAGGAAGGTATGTCTTTGACTTGTACATTAGGCAGTGCTAAAGGAATCATAATCAGTAAGATTTTCACTCTTCTCCTGACCTGTACAAGCAGTGACTGTGCCACTCACTGTCTGGATGCAAGTGAAAAAGAATCATATTGTGTGTGAATGTATCACACTGTGTACACATTGATTGTGTGCATTAGCCAAAGAAAGATAAGGCCTTTCATGTGCACCTGTTCCTGAGGTGTCTCACCCCTGACCCCTGTCAGTCAGGAACTTATTAAGTAAACCCTTCAGAGACATAGAAGTAACAGAAAGTCAAACAAAACCTAAACCCTGTCTGCTCAGACTTTTGACTATCACAGAATCCTGAACCAACTGTTAATGCCTCAAATGAAGTCTAGTGTGGCAAGTAGTGTTGTTTTTGGCGGCCTGTTTTAATTTTAGTTTTAGTCTAGTGACTCTAGTCTTTGTGTGAAGCTGTCATTTTAGTTTTTATTAGTTTTAGTCACGTTCATACTCTTTTTAGTCTAGTCAAGTTTCAGTCAACTAAAAGTCTGAGCATTTTAGTCTTATTTTAGTCAGAATTATCCATGACTATTTTCGTCTAGTTTTAGTCGACGAAAACTGATGACATTTTAGTCTAGTTTTAGTCGACGAAAACTGATGACATTTAGTCTAGCAGGTGGCAGTAAGTAACTGATTTTTATTACTTTTTTGTAAACCACATTTAGTCTAGTTTTTATTCGTCAACAATATTGCATTATACATTTAATTATAGTCATCGTCACATGACCAGCATTTTCGTTGCGTCTCGTTTTCGTCACGTGATAAAGGTTCGTTGACGACGATATTTAGTCATAATTTTCGTTGACGAAAGCAACACTAGTGGCAAGCAGAACTACTGCAGAAGCTTCAAGTTCATCTTTTAATGAAATTAGCAGTAGTGTTTCTGTTATCATTTTAAAATCTAATGAGAAAGGCAAATTATTATTTTAATGATGTTTTGATCATTTCACTATTTTGCCCACAAATATACCAAAGCTGGTTTCATTGTTTTGTTCTCTTCATTGTTCCTTTAGACACCTCACTAAATTTCTATTAATATGCTGCATCAGTAACAAGACATCTGCAAATCAAATCTAAAAATTGCAGTAAAACAAATAAATAATATCAGAGAAGAGGCTTTTTAATTGAGGTCCATTACCATTATTACAATTTTTTACTCAAATGTTTTTGACAAAAGCAACAAGTGCGCATGCAAAAAGGAAAATATGTAGATGCACAAAAAAAGCAAATGTTTGAGTTCATTGAACTTTCCTCAGCGCTTTAAGGCTCTTGTCTTCATGATTTGTTTATTTTTTTGGTGTGCAGATTCTTTGTGACTAATGACTCATTTGTTTTGCATAATGTACCTAGTGAACCTGGCTAATTTTGGTAGAGAAAAGTTTATTAGCAAATTTAAAGTTCTAAAGTTATTCTTTAATTTGACCTATAAAAAGTCTGTGGAATACCTCAGTTATACTATTCTGTAACCACACATTAAAAGGCATTTAGTTAGCTTTATATTACAAATTTACATTTATGCACTTGGTAGACACCTTTATCCGAAACAACTTGCAGTGAATTCAGGCTACAAATTTTTAATCAGTATAATGTACAGTATGTTCCCTTGAACTCTAATTGGCCAGTATTGTTAGCGTCATGATCTACCATGTTCACCTACTACATAATTTAAGATGTAATTTATTACACACAAAGCCTGTGTGAGCAAATCAGTTTATCTGAGATTTTTTTAATAAAAACATTTTTTTTTTTAAATCTTTAAATTCATAAAATATAACTTGTGAATTAGTCACTGGTACACGTACATATGCATAGCTTTGATTTATCACTGTTGAGCTCACTAGACATAATCACAGCAAGATGCAGCTTACATTATTAGGACAGTTGAGCACAAAATTACTTATTCTTTACATGTTTTTCTCTTGAATTCCTCTTCTTTAACATCTGATTTTATGATAGTTTTTCTGTCAATATGGGGTGCTGTGTGTACATTAATGAGGAAAAAAAATTAACTTAAATGATTTTAGCAAATGGCTGCAATATAACAAAGAGTGAAAAATTTAAGGGGGTCTGAATACTTTCCGTACCCACTGTATACTTCATTATCTTCCCTCTTGCCTGCCCCTTGTGATTTCCTTTTATATAAGCTGACCATTTTGTCTTCTGTTTATAAACTATTGCCAGTAATCACTGACAGTTTATACAGGGCTGCTCTTCTGCTCTAACAATAGGCTAAGGGAAATGGGAGGATACTAAGGAATCAAAAACTCAAAAAAAAAGAAGAAGAAGAAAAAAAAAGAAACCTTAAAATGACAGCATTACAACTGGAACTTTTACTGATTAAAAATGGAATTACAAAGTTTTCTAATGCTGTTCAGTCATCATGTCAATTTGTAGGCCAGCCCGAAAGACTAATTCACCATGGATTCTTTTGGGAATTACTAATGGGTTTCAAAATTCACATTTGACTGTGTGTAATTTATTTTGTAGAACAAAACAGGAAGGTCTCTTCATGTAATGTTAACCACAGACCTCATTTTATTCATAAATCAAAAACTCCTTAGAAATTCCATAGGGAACCCATTGCTCTAAAACAGTGTTTCCCAACCTTTTTTTAGTCGCGGCACCCTTTGGAAATTTTAACAAACTTGTGGCACCCTACAAAATAAATTTTGTCACAATATTTGAATATCTAACTTCGATGTGATCATTTGAAAGCCTAGCTATTCGGTACAACAGGGAAGAACTGCAGAATATAATGCCATACAGATATTTTTAATATTATT